>NC_091131.1:12159799-12377299 GCF_040183065.1 Periplaneta americana | reverse complement strand
TTCATTCATTCATTCAATCATTAATTAATTAAGTAATTAATTAATTCATTAATTCATTCAATCATTAATTAATTAATGAATTCAATCATTCATTGATTCATTCATTCAATCATTAATTAAATAAATAATTCATTCAATCATTAATTCATTCATACAATCA
The DNA here is from genome assembly GCF_040183065.1 of Periplaneta americana. Taxonomy (NCBI): domain Eukaryota; kingdom Metazoa; phylum Arthropoda; class Insecta; order Blattodea; family Blattidae; genus Periplaneta; species Periplaneta americana. The sequence continues at coordinate 12,377,139 of NC_091131.1, read as the reverse complement.
TTAATTAATTAATTAATTCATTCATTCAGTCATTAATTAATTAATTCAGTCATTAATTAATTCAATCATTAATTAATTCAATCATTAATTAATTAGTTAATTCAATCATTCATTCAATCAGTAATTAATTAATTAATTAATTCATTCAATCATTAATTAATCCATTCAATCATTAATTAATTAATTAATTCATTCATTAATTATATCATTCATTCATTCAATCAATAATTAATTAATTCAATAATTCATTCAATCATTCATTCATTCAGTCATTCATTAATTCATTCAATCATTCATTAATTAATGAATTCATTCATTAATTCATTCAATCATTCATTCATTCAATCATTAATTAATTAAGTAATTAATTCATTCATTAATTCATTCAATCATTCATTCATTCATTAATTCATTCAATCATTAATTAATTCATTCATTCATTCATTCAATCATTAATTAATTAGTTAATTAATTCATTCATTAATTCATTCAGTCATTAATTAATTAATTCATTAATTAATTCAATCATTAAAATTAATTAATTAATTCATTCATTCATTCATTTTATTCCATAGATCTTACATGAGCAATGAAGCTTTAAGATGTGGAACAAGTCAAATTTTTACAATATTACAATTACAATTTCTACAAATTTTTACAGTTTTATAATTTAGTAATTTTATACAATTTTTACAATTTTGTGCAATTTTTTACAATATTTTGGCGAGATGTAGTGAGATGAGTGAGGTCCGAGGATTCGCCAAAAGATTACCCGGCATTTGCCTTTTGGTTGGGGAAAACCTCGGAAAAACCCTACCAGGTAATCAAATCAAAGGGGTTGATGCCGAGGACTCGCCATAGACCATCCGGATTCAGTCCCACGGCTGGGGAAAACCTAGGAAGAGACCAAAGACCAATGGGGGATCCAACCCAAGCCCGAACGCAGCTCCGGATCAGCAGCCCAGCGAGTCTGCCGACTGAGCTACATCGATGGCTCTACTAAAAGTATACAATACATAGCCAATCAGATTATTAAATTTACAAACGCAAACGATCGTTCATCAGTTGAGCTATATGTATAATACAAAACAAGTTAATTAAATTTAAGGCATAAACAATTCAACCAGTTGTGATATACAGAAATTGATAATACATATCGTGCAAACTACTTCAAATTACAAACTCAATAGATGAAAGAATAATGGAACGGAGAAAAATTCCCTCCGGCGCCGGGATTTGAACCCGGGTTTTCAGCTCTACGTGCTGACGCTTTATCCACTAAGCCACACCGGATACCACCCCGGCGTCGGACAGAATCGTCTCAGATTAAGCTCCAACTCTTGGGTTCCCTCTAGTGGCCGCCCTCTGCACTACGTCATAGATATCTATGAACGTAGGACCGAAGTCCACACATGTGCTGAGGTGCACTCGTTATGAGTGACTAGTTGGCCGGGATCCGACGGAATAAGCGCCGTCTTAAATCACGAAGTGATTTACGCATATCATATATATTATATTAATGTACCGAAGTACATATGATGTTTCCATGCAGATATTCTGCGTATTATAGGATCCGGACGATTGAAATGGAATGCAAATCTATACTAATAAATCTGTAGCCAAAATTTTTCTGGTAATTTTCGATTTTCCAAAAATAATTGGTGTTAAGATGTATAATTAAGCATCCTGAAACCGAAAATCGCTTTTTTGAAATTTTTGTTTGTATGTCTGTCTGTCTGTCTGTCTGTCTGGATGTTTGTTACCTTTTCACGCAATAATGGCTGAACAGATTTCGATGAAAATTGGAATATAAATTAAGTTCGTTGTAACTTAGATTTTAGGCTACATGACATTCTAAATACCTTATTGAAAAGGGGGTTATAAGGGGGCCTGAATTAAATAAATCGAAATATCTCGCTTATTATTGATTTTTGTGAAATATGTTACATAACAAACGTTTCTTTAAAAATGATTTCCGATAAGTTTTATCCCATGCAAAATTTTGATAGGACTGATATTTAATGAGATAAACGAGTTTCAATATTACAACAACAGCGCCATCTAAGGCAGTGTAATGAAATAAAAAAAAACGACTTCGTCTATAAGGGGACTTGGACAACAACAATCGAAAGCTATGAAACATAGCCTACACACAATGTTTCTGTGTTTCTATGAAGTAATATCGGAAGCTAAATTAACCGATTTGTATAATTAATTATTAATTCACTATTGGAAAGTGTAGTTTCTCTAGATGGACATAATGCTATAATGTTATTACAGTAACTTCTGAGTGAATCGAGGACAGGTAAGATTAAAATAGCATCTTATGCACAGAAAACTTGATAGGCTATTCTGTACATTCGTTTCCTGTATTTCCTAAAATAATTTTTATGACCAAATGAGTGGTCTCTGGACCACAATGATCGTATTTTAATTTTTTTAAATACAATTTAAATTAAGTAATATAATAAACGATTTACCCTTCTATCAAACACGAATGTTCCCTGGATCAAATGTCCTATTTTAATTATGTAATTACTTTATATTTATTTCTAACGGGTGCAGCGGAGCGCACGGGTACGGCTAGTGTTTTAATAAAAATGAAACTGAATCAACAAAGCTTTCTTGACTAGTAACCGTCCACAGAGTTCAACGAAGATTCCATAGTTGGCACAACTGATAACAAGAAAACATAATCATAAAACAATATACCATCTAGCGTAATGTTCAGATGGTACAATAATACATTTGAAGACAGTTGTATTTTCGTAAGCCAATTATTATTGTATTGGAGTACTTCGTTACTTATAATCTTTATATACTTTCTTCTAATCGTGTAATAGTCAATTAAATCCCACTCGAGTTTTGATTTTCTCTAGATAAATCAAAACCTCTAGTGAGATGACTGCTGATAAATTATCTGGCTTTCATTGATCAGGTAATCTTTTTATACTTTGATTTGTATTGTATTTGTAATTGTAAGTTTAATACTCGTATTGTAATTTTATTTGTAACTAGCCGAACCCGTGCGCTCCGCTGCAACCGTTAGAAATAAATATAAAGTAATTACATAATTAAAATAGGACGTTTGATCCAGAGAACAACTTTTACAACAGCGCAAGATAATCTGTATTTTAATACGATTCAATTAAGCATAGTTAAAATTTGGATTATAAATTAATGGATTGCTAAGGTAACGTACTATTACCGCATACTAAATCAATACACTCTCGTTGTTCGTTAATTCTCTGAGATTAAAATGAGTGTACATAAATATTATTTTAAGAAATACAGAAAACGAATGTACAAACTAGCCTATCAAATTTTCTGTGTATAAGAAGCTATTTTAATCTTACCTGTCCTCGATTTACTCAGACGTTACTGTAATAACATTATAGCATTATGTCCATCTAGAGCAGCGTTGTCAGACACAGCCTAAACGGAGCGGAGCGCTCCACTATGCCTGTTCCGAGCTCCGGTGCTTCCACAACATAAGCAAGTTCAAGTTCCGACTCTAGCTCCACAACTGCTTTTGGAGCTTACAACTCTGACACTACTGATCTAGAGAAACTACACTTTCCAATGGTGAAATAATAATTATACAAATCGGTTAATTTAGCTTCTGATATTACTTCATACAAACACAGAAACATTCTCTGTAGGCTATGTTTCATAGCTTTCGATTGTTGTTGTCCAAGGCCGCTTATAGACGAAGTCATTTGTTCTTAATTCATTGCACCGTCTTAGATGGCGTTATTTTAATTTTAAAACTCATTTATCTCATTAAATATCAGTCCTATCAACATTTTTCAAGGAATAAAATTTATCGAAAATTATTTTTAAAGAAACTTTTGTTATGTAACATTTTTCACAAAAATCAATAATACGCGAGATATATCGATTTATTTAATTCAGGCCCCCTTATAACCCCCCTTTTAAATAAAGTATTTTGAATGTCATATAGCCTAAAATCTAAGTTACAACGAACTTAATTTATATTCTAATTTTCATATAAATCGGTTCAGCCATTACCGCGTGAAAAGGTAACAAACATACAGACAGACATACAAACAAAAATTTCAAAAATGCGATATTCGGTTTCAGGGTGGTTAATTATATATGTTAGGACCAATTATTTTTGGAAAATCGAAAATTACCAGAAAAATTTCGGCTACAGATTTATTATTAGTATAGATTGTAACTGTAAATCTAATACTAATTGTAAATTTATTCTTCATATTATAATTGGAATCTCCTGGTAGAGGGGCAGAGAAGGCCTGACGGCCTTATCTCTACCAGGTTAAATAAATAAACACTAAAATACTAGTAAATACTAATACTATTATGTTTGAAGATAGCCATGATGTCATGATGAGTTGCAGATAGTTGCGTTCTTTCCCCAGTCTCTAATCCATTTTAAAATTAATGAATGTTTGTTTCTCAAAATGTAGGACAGCCAAGATTTTTCAGAAAATTCTCACGGACGGCGGATAGAAGGTGAAAATGTAGGACATGTCCGGGATTTCCGGACGTCTGGTAATCCTAGGCTTAGATCTAATGCAAGTTTATTATTTATTACTTCGAGACCTTCTCTTCGCATACACTGCATCATATATGAATATTAAACCCATCTCTCAATTTCCTAATTTTCTTCCGATCTTGTCGGTCACAGGTCTCTGCTGTTGTATTAGATGTTCCACAGAGATACCGACAGTCTCAATTGATCCGTAAATCAGCAGAGGAAGAGTTAGTTGACCAATTTTGTCTGGAAATTTCTCTGTGAGGAACAGGACATTTTAGGTGTCGTAAATATCCAACAAAATGAAAGCTGTACAAGACAAAAAGGAAAGCAATGAATCTGAACTCATGACGCAATGACTATTCAATAAAAAAACTGTACAAGAATGAGGACGAGGACTAGCTTATAAGAAGAGTGTAGCTATACATTATCGGTTGGAGTCTGCTAGAAAATAATTATATGTCCTTCAACGGGCTATTAAGAACCTTAATAATTGTAACAGAACACACTAACTACATTGAACACAGTAAGAAATATTTACAATCAATACAGTACACAAGATCTCAAAACTATGGTCTTTCTACAGAGTGATTTATATTATAGAATTAACATCTTTCTATCTTTCTTTGTTTCTTTCTTTCTATCTTTCTATCTTTCTATCTTTCTTTCTTTCTTTCTTTCTTTCTTTCTTTCTTTCTTTCTTTCTTTCTTTCTTTCTTTCTTTCTTTCTATCTATCTTTCTTTCTTTCTTTCTTTCTTTCTTTCTTTCTTCCTTTCTTTCTTTCAAAACGAATGATGCTAGCCACAATTTGTTATACCTCAAATGTAGAGTATCTTTGGGAGATTACTAACCTCTATAGCAAATGTTGAAAATTCTTTATTTATTCGGCTGGAAATTCACTTAATGACCAGTTTTTAACGTCAAATTAAGCAGGAATTTTGATTCCCTGTCACGAGATGCGTAGATGTTTATTCATTACTAGCCGTACCCGTGCGCTCCGCTGCACCCGTTAGAAATAAATATAAAGTAATTACATAATTAAACTAGGACATTTGATCCAGGGAACATTCGTGTTTGATAGAAGGATAAATCGTTTAATATGTTACTTAATTTAAATTGTATTCAAAAAATTAAAATGCGATCATTTTGATTCAGAGACCACTCATTTGGTCATAAAAATAATTATTTTAGGAAGTACAGGAAACGAATGTACAGAATAGTCTATCAAGTTTTCTGCGCATAAGAAGCTATTTTAATCTTACCTGTCCTCAATTCACTCAGAAGTTACTGTAATAACATTATAGCATTATGTCCATCCAGAGAAACTACACTTTCCAATGGTGAATTAATAATTAATTATACAAATCAGTTAATTTAGCTTCCGATATTACTTCATACAAACACAGAAACATTGTCTGTAGGCTATGTTTCATAGCTTTCGATTGTTGTTGTTCAAGTCCCCTTATAGACGAAGTCATTTGTTTTTTATTTCATTACACTGCCTTAGATGGCGCTGTTATTGTAATTTTGAAACTCATTTATCTCATTAAATATCAGCCCTATCAAAATTTTGCGTAGAATAAAACTTATCGGAAATGATTTCGAAAGAAACTTCTGTTATGTAAACATATTTCACAAAAATCAATAATAAGCGAGATATTTCGATTTATTTAATTCAGGCCTCCTTATAACCTCCCTTTTAAATAAAGTATTTAGAATGTCATATAGCCTATAATCTAAGTTACAGCGAACTTAATTTATATTCCAATTTTCATCGAAATCCTTTCAGCCATTATTGCGTGAAAAGGTAACAAACATCCAGACAGACAGACACACAAACAAAAATTTGAAAAAAGCGATTTTCGGTTTCAAGATGGTTAATTATACATCTTAACACCAATTATTTTTGGAAAATCGGAAATTACCAGAAAAATTTTGGCTACAGATTTATTATTAGTATAGAGTCCTTATCGTTGGCAGTTGTTTTCGACATTTTGTTTTAGTTACTGAAAATGCAGTACACATTAAATCAACGGCTCTTCCTTGTGAAGCAATACTGGATTACGAATTCAATTACAGCTACTCAAAGGGCATACTCAAAGAAACACAATACTGGGTCTCGTAAACACATTGGAAAAAACTGGAGCTCTGAAAGAATATGACAAAAAATATTATACAGAATCTGTACTAATAATAAATCTGTAGCGGAAAATGTTCTGGTAATTTTCGATTTTCCAAAAATAATTGCTCCTAACATATATAATTAACCACCCTGAAACCGAAAATCGCTTTTTTCAAATTTTTGTTTGTATGTCTGTCTGTCTGTCTGTTTGTACCTTTTCACGCGATAATGGCTGAACCGATTTATATGAAAAAATGGAATATAAATTAAGTTCGTTGTAACTTAGATTTTAGGCTATATGGTATTCAAAATAGTTTATTTGAAAGGGGGGTTATAAGGGGGCCTGAATTAAATCAATCGAAATATCTCGCTTATTATTAATTTTTGTAAAAATGTTACATAACAAAAGTTTCTTTAAAAAATGATTTCCGATAAGTGTTATTCTCTGCAGAATTTTGATAGGACTGATATTTAATGAGAAAAATGATTTTTAAAATTAAAATAACGCCATCTAAGGCGGTGTAATGAAATAAAAAACAAATGACTTCGTCTATAAGGGGCCTTGGACAACAACAATCGAAAGCTATGAAACATAGCCTACAGAGAATGTTTCTGTGTGTTGTATGAAGTAATATTGGATGCTAAATTAACCGATTTGTATAATTAATTATTATTTCACCATTGGAAAGTGTAGTTTCTCTAGATGGACATAATGCTATAATGTTATTACACTAACTTCTGAGTGAATCGAGGACAGGTAAGATTAAAATAGCTTCTTATGCACAGAAAATTTGATAGGCTATTCTGTACATTCATTAAACTATGGTTGCATGTAATAACAAATAAGAAACATGTTAAAGGAAATTATCATTGCACCAAATGAGTGTCTCTGGACCAAAATGATGGCATTTTAATTATTTAAATACAATTTAAATTAAGTAATATATTAAACGCTTTATCTTTCTATCAAACACGAATGTTCCCTGGATCAAACGTCCTATTTTAATTATGTAATTACTTTATATTTATTTCTAACGGGTGCAGCGGAGCGCACGGGTACGGCTAGTAGTGAATAAACATCTGCGCATCTCGTGACAGGGAATCAAAACTTCTTCTTAATTTGGCGTTTAAAACTGGTCATTAAGTGAATTTCCAGCCGAATCAATAAAGAATTTTCAACATTTGCTATAGAGGTTAGTAATCTCCCAAAGATACTCTACATTTGAGGTATAACAAATTGTGGCTAGCATCATTCGTTTTGAAATAAAGAAAGAAAGAAATGTGTTCGTTCTACAGGGTGCGTCAGAAAGAACGGATGGATTTCACATGGCAAGAAAATTGTAAAGATTCATCAAATCAAAAATTTATTGTTATCAACATATTCACCAATACACGCAGTTTATTTATGTAAAACAACATTATCCATATGATGTCCTTGGCTTTCAATACAGGCATCGAGGCGTTTTCTGATGTTCGCCATCACTTTCACAGTCATAGCTGGTGCAATTGCCACGATTTCTTCACGAATCGCTGTCTTCAGTTCGTCCAGTGTATGTGATCGATGTTTACAAACTTACGCCTTCAAATGGTCCCAAAGAAAGAAGTCGCAGGGCGCGAGATCTTACCGTAGCCTCGGACAATCTCAGTGCAATAGAATTTCGTCCAGGTGATTTCTTCTTTAATGTTGAACCTGTGATACGAAATGAAGCCACCCACCGCAGAATTGTATTCCGAGTTGGAATCCTAGCGTGACATCCGATGTCGAAATGAGTCCTGAGTGGCGATCACAGACTCTTCATTTTTCAAAAATGTCTCTGCGATGAAAGCACGTTGTACACCAGACCAACACCATGTTCTCAGCTGAAACTGCATTCTATGGCTGACCCAACAGTCGTGGTCCCCCTCACTATATCTCTCTCCTCGTTGCGTATCGATAGTTTGAAATCCATCCGTTCTTTCTGACGCACCCTTTATATAAATCGCTCTGTACTTTCTATTTTGTTTCCATAACAATATTTTACAGAAATAATGCATTACTATTGCCTTGCCCTTCCAAACGAGACTCTGTTTTCTAATAAGTAAATGAACCGTGACCAGCCATATGAAATTTCTACTCTATGTTTCACAAGAAAAGAAAACATGGCCTTGTTTAAACTACGATAATATAACAACAGATAACAGGAACAAGACTCATTATGAGAGACGGTCGGCTACTCCAAGCTTTCGATTAATATATGAACGAACACATACAATTTGAAAGGTACGCAGCATTATAATGAAGTATCACAGGTTCGAATTTTTCTCACTGCTTGGATATTTATCTCGCACCGCCTTGAAAGACTTAAACCACACTTAACGACAGAAATCGCATGAAATACAAGAAAAGCAGCATCTGTGTGGCGGAATGGATGGAATCTGTAGGCACGGGCTGCCTGGAGCCCTGTACGCGAGCATTTTTATGTACAACATGTGTCACTTTACTTCGGAAGGTTTTTAAAGCAGGTGAAATACTGCCATCTGCCACCACTATAAACCAGCTGTGCACCAACGCCAGTTACGCAGTGACGAATGTTAAGTACAGTGACTGAAGTAACGGTCGGTTAAGATATTCATCAACACAGGAATCAATATTCTAACTTTTGTTTTGTATAAATTTTTCAATTAAATTAAAGTCTAAATCAGTTTTACGTCCGTGTAGATTATATAGAAATATATTTCAAGGTACAACCACAGTTCAGATAGTTGACAACATAATAATTATGTAAACAATAAAAAAAATTCCTCCATAGTGGCTGGGACATTTTACCAGAATAAAAGACAATCATGTAGACCTAACAAAATTAGTCCTAAATCATTCAAAACCAGAAGGTAGACGAAAAAATGTTGGTCGACAAAAATCAAGGTGGCTTGATTACGTAGAAGAAAATTTGAGAAGTTTGGGGGTGGAACAATGAAGTCTAAAAGCTTTGAATCATTCCATGTAAACTTTGGCATAACCAATACAATTTTAAACTTACTTTTATGATTATTGGCATCTAACAACCAAATACTGATCGTACATGTTCTGTAACATTTCAGACTTTTAAATTAAAAAAAAAAAAAAGAGATAAAATTAAAAGTCTTGAATTTACTAGACGGCCTCCAGATATGGAGGGTAGCTGTGAATATTTTGAATAAGCAGTCGCGGACAGCCGATGAGGGGTGGTCCTCCAGCTTGGGGGTTGCGCGAAGGGCTAACAACCCATCACCGTAAAAAATAGTTTGTTACGAAACCTCAAAATCTGAAAGTTAGAATTTATAAAACAGTTATATTACCGGTTGCTCTGTATGGTTGTGAAACTTGGACTTCCACTTCCGAGGAACAGAGGTCAAAGGTGTTTGAGAATAAAGTGTTTAGGAAAATATTTGGGTCTAAGAGGGATGAAGTTACAGGAAAATGGACCTGACATAATTAGAAACATTAAATCCAGACGTTTGAGATGGGCAGGGCATGTAGCACGTATGGGCGAATCTAGAAATGCATATAGAGTGTTAGTTGGGAGGCCGGAGGGAAAAAGACCTTTGGGGAGGCCGAGACGTAGATGGGAAGATAATATTAAAATGGATTTGAGGGAGGTGGGATATGATGGTAGAGACTGGATTAATCTTGTACAGGATAGGAACCGATGGCGGGCTTATGTGAGTGCGGCGATGAATCTCCGGGTTCCGTAAAAGTAAGTAAGTAAGTAAGCCTTGAATTTACTATTTATATAGTTGGCTAAACTGTGTTGTGCAACTCACCATTCTTTTGTTTCGAAAGAAGCCATTGTTTATTGTTTATTATTGTAGGGAATTAAATGTTCGTTATAGGTTCTCCAGTATTTATGCTAAATATATTAATCACATTTGCTTTAGCATTGTTAATAGGCGTTAATGTCACAATCGACACATAATATATAAATAATAAAGTTTTTAGTATCTTTAAAATAATTAGAACATATATATATATATATATATATAATTATATCACTTCACATAATTATATATACAGATATCATGGTACACGATTTAAAAATTCACATAGTGTCACAACCGTCACAAAGCGGTCACAACCGTCACATACATTAAACAAAATATATTAAAAAAGGAGCTAGAATATCATATCTATAATTATATGAGCCCTTATGCGTTGCTGTCTAATGTATCAGGAAAACAATAATAATAAGTTGATTACTTATACGAAAACTTCAGAGAAATCTTAGCTTAAAGAACTCTTGTGGGAACTTTATGTCTTGAAATGGTGAAATCCGTCACAAAAAATGCATTTTGTAGGATCTACAGTAGGCATACTTATTATAGGGATTTTGAAGTACTCTGTGATACTGCAGAAATACATTTTGTACAAATTTAAACTTGTAGTTTTATTACGTATTACACGACTATTTCATGGACAATAGTACAAATGTCACAACCGTCACAATTATTATTACTGTTTTGTTGTTGACGTAATCTCTATCCCACTATACATGTAATAATAAATAAATAAATAAATAAATAAATAAATAAGTAAATAAAGTACGTAAATAAGTAAATAAATAAATAAATAAATAAATAAATAAATTAGTAAATAAAGAAACAAATAAGTAAATAAATAAATAAGAAAATAATAAATAAACAAATAAATAAATATACCTTATATAAATAGATATACTTTTTTTATTTTAGTAGGTTATTTTACGACGCTTTATCAACATCTTAGGTTATTTAGCGTCTGAATGAGATGAAGGTGATAATGCCGGTGAAATGAGTCCGGGGTCCAACACCGAAACAAATTCATATTAAATAAATAAACAAATAAGTAAATTAAGTAATTAACAAATAAATAATTATTAAGTAAATAAACAAATAAATCTTAAGTAAGTAAACAAATAAATAAACATTATATAAATATATAAAGAAATAAATGTTAAATAAGCAAAGGAATAAATAAATAAATAATGAAATAAATAAATAAATAAATAAGTAAAATAAATAAATAATGAAGTAAGTAAATAAATACGTAAGTAAATAAGTAAATAAATAAATAAGTAAATATATAAATAAATAAACAAAATAAATAAATAAATAAACAAATAACAAATAAGTAAATAAAGACACAAATAAGTAAATGAATAAATAAACATTATGTAAATATATAAAGAAATAAATGTTAAATAAACAAACGAATAAATAAATAAATAAATTTATTCTGAGCCCAGCCATACAGCTGGGGTACGTAGCAGGGACTGCGATCAGTCGCCCGTCCAGTTCCATCACATGTGAAAGTAAGAGCTTGTTCACGGCCAGTGAACGACCGTCACTGCAACACCGAATTTACATCCTTGTATTACAGGGATCAACGTAGCGATGTGTGGATAATCAATCGTTCCATTGCATGCCGAGGAGAGCAAAAGTTATTATGCGTGCACGCCTCCAAACTGAACGCTTTCTACATCCACGGAACTGTCTTCAAAATATACGTATGTATGTTTTATTAGGACAAATAGCATGCGACCTTTAACGTAAAAACTCCATGCAAACAAAAATAAATCTCCATTAATTTTTACGTATGCATTTCTTTCTTTGGGGTTACTTGAAGTCTAGAGTGTGGATGCAATTGAGTAGGCTTATAGTCATATGTGATATACCATTTTAAAAAGGTTAAAATCGAAGAATAAATTGGAAAAAAAATACGTAATTTTTCTCCCAAAATCAGTAAATTTATAATGGACGAGCATTGGAATTAGAACAAGTACATATACCCCTAGTCGGAGGATGAAAATATTAAAATAGATATAGGCCTAATTTGAGTATCGTCATATATGTAATATATCATTTTAAAAAGGGAAATAAAAATACTTTATTGAAAAAAATAGATCACTATTTTCACCCAAAATGCAATTCAGTTGCCCCTTTTGTGAATAGAGGAGCCATGACAAGTAGTGTGTCAGAAAAGTGGTAGTCTAACGCGCGATTAGGAGTTAAACTGAGTCGTTGCAGCTGTTGTCGACCATATGTCGGAAGCGCATGACGTATACAACACAGTACAGTGCCTAATCAGGGATGTAACGCCGCAGTGCTAATCAGGCAGGGCAGTGCGCCGGTTGAACCATGTGGCCTCCGCCTGCAGGCACCTGAACAGACGGGATCCAAGGTAAGACGTTACTGCCAGGTTTGGGGCGAGCTTCCCCCAAGTACTTCGACTTCCCCTGCCATTATTCCAGTAGCCTACTTAATTCCTGCCATCATCATAAGTTTGGGCTCTATGAACCGGTAGTAGTCTCAAAAGTTTAAAACATTTTATTATCTTCCCACCTAGGATTGCCATTTTTTTTAAAGAAAATACGAGAGACTAAGGAATCGACAAAATTTTATTTAGAATTTGGCAAATTATTCAGTTCAGTTACTAAAAACAACTTTATTCTACACTTCTCCAGCTATGCTTAAATCAAGAGTATTTTAAGAAATTTTTCTCGCGTAATAGTTGAAGTTGATTGCAGTTTGCAGCTCTGATTTCACTAGATGCGCCGTGCTTCTGTTTCGAACATTTGTTCAATTATTGTTCATGAGATAAAACACCTCTTTGTAAGAGCATTACTACTGGTATGCTTAGAACACTTTTTCTAAATCTATAATTATTGCATTTTCATGGAGTATTCAAAGCGATATGGATACGTTTACCGTATTGAAACTTTAATGGGAAAGGCGATTCAAAATGATCTGAGTCTGAAGGTCGACATACCTAAAAAAAAAAAGTGGGATCGGGTCGTGTTCAATACGGATTGAATTGCATGAAAACGGATATCGTATTCAAAACAATTCCAATACGACAAGCGCGTGAACGATCGTAATTTGTTTCATGTGTCAATTGTTTTACCAACAACTTTAATGGGAAAGGGGATTCAAAATGATCTGAGCCTCAAGGTCGATATATCTAAAAAAAAAATGGGATCAGGTCGTGTTCAATACGGATTGAATTGCATGAAAATGGGTATCGTATTCAAAACAATTTCAATACGATAAGCGCGTGAACGATCATCGGGTCGTGTTCAATACGGATTGAATTGCATGAAAACGGGTATCGTATTCAAAACAATTTCAATACGATAAGCGCGAGAACGATCATCAGGTCGTGTACAATATGGATTGAATTGCATGAAAACGGGTATCGTATTCAAAACAATTTCAATACGATAAGCGCGTGAACGATCATCGGGTCGTGTTCAATACGGATTGAATTGCATGAAAACGGGTATCGTATTCAAAACAATTTCAATACGATAAGCGCGTGAACGATCATCAGGTCGTGTTCAATACGGATTGAATTGCATGAAAACGGGTATCGTATTCAAAACAATTTCAATACGATAAGCGCGTGAACGATCATCGGGTCGTGTTCAATACGGATTGAATTGCATGAAAACTGGTATCGTATTCAAAACAATTTCAATACGATAAGCGCGTGAACGATCATCGGGTCGTGTTCAATACGGATTGAATTGCATGAAAACTGGTATCGTATTCAAAACAATTTCAATACGATAAGCGCGTGAACGATCATCGGGTCGTGTTCAATATGGATTGAATTGCATGAAAACGGGTATCGTATTCAAAACAATTTCAATACGATAAGCGCGTGAACGATCATCGGGTCGTGTTCAATACGGATTGAATTGCATGAAAACGGGTATCGTATTCAAAACAATTTCAATACGATAAGCGCGTGAACGATCATCGGGTCGTGTTCAATACGGATTGAATTGCATGAAAACGGGTATCGTATTCAAAACAATTTCAATACGATAAGCGCGTGAACAATCATCAGGTCGTGTTCAATAGGGATTGAATTGCATGAAAACGGGTATCGTATTCAAAACAATTTCAATACGATAAGCGCGTGAACGATCATCAGGTCGTGTTCAATATGGATTGAATTGCATGAAAACTGGTATCGTATTCAAAACAATTTCAATACGATAAGCGCGTGAACGATCATCGGGTCGTGTTCAATACGGATTGAATTGCATGAAAACGGGTATCGTATTCAAAACAATTTCAATACGATAAGCGCGTGAACGATCATCGGGTCGTGTTCAATATGGATTGAATTGCATGAAAACGGGTATCGTATTCAAAACAATTTCAATACGATAAGCGCGTGAACGATCATCGGGTCGTGTTCAATATGGATTGAATTGCATGAAAACGGGTATCGTATTCAAAACAATTTCAATACGATAAGCGCGTGAACGATCATCAGGTCGTGTTCAATATGGATTGAATTGCATGAAAACGGGTATCGTATTCAAAACAATTTCAATACGATAAGCGCGTGAACGATCATCAGGTCGTGTTCAATATGGATTGAATTGCATGAAAACTGGTATCGTATTCAAAACAATTTCAATACGATAAGCGCGTGAACGATCATCGGGTCGTGTTTAATACGGATTGAATTGCATGAAAACGGGTATCGTATTCAAAACAATTTCAATACGCTAAGCGCGTGAACGATCGTAATTTGTTTTATGTGTCAGTTGTTTTACCAACACTGAGTGCAATTGTGTATGTTGAAAAGTCGTGTTATGTCCTAATATTAATATCCATTTTGTTTGCTGTGTCCTAGACGTATGCTATTCAGATATCTCTAGGTTTCAAGTACACGATCCCCGTATTAAAATATTATAGGACCTAAAACGCCTAAGTGAATCATGAACTCCTAGAAATGCCTAAAAGTCTATGTCTGTGCCTGGAAAGCACCTTTTTAGTATTTTGCATATATTTAAAATAAAAATGCCGGTACTAAAAATGAAAAAATGCCCAAAAACTAAAAAAAAAAAAAAATGCTATTTAAAATGTAAAAAAGGAAATTATCTTACAGACAAACACTGGTCTGGCAAGTTCATCCCATATTGGTCTTAGAAGGGGCGGGAAAAAGATTTTACCTAATTTCCTGGAACTGAAGTTGGTTTGAAAAAGTCCATCTGGCATAAAAGAAATGGTAGATTAGGGCAAGAGCTTACAAATTAGTTTCACATCAGTAGATCCCTTTCACTGATAGAATTTGAGTCTTCAATTCAGTAGCACATTGTCAGCACCAGTTCCTTATACATAAATTCCACCTAAAATGGAATATTTTCTAAAATTAAAAGCATTAATGTTAATTTTATTTATACTCCTAAAAGTCCTAAATTTGGATTTTATAAAGTCCTAAATTTCTGACTTTTAGAACATAGAAATCTGTTCCCTACTTAAAATATAGCAATAATATTTTGTATTTTCCTAAAAGCCATTATTACCGTTCTCCATTAATAGCAGGAATATTAAGTTTTTATGAGCCTCGTTAACAAACTCAATATTGTTTGAAGCTAAGTCCTACAGGAAGACCAACTTGCTAACTTGTCGATGATATATTAACCAACATATCTCCTTTCGAAACTTCAGCTTTCTTTTTCAAATCGTTTTCAATACGAATAGAAAGTTGTATGAAAATAGCGATAGGGGAGTCGTAGTCAATACGATACGCGTATTCAAATCGATTTTAATAACTCCATGAAAACTTAGTAAATATTAATAGTGTTTGATTTTAAAGAGGTCAGTATTAAAACCCATCTCTGGCAAGCATTACCTTATAAAAAACTGCACGTTTTAATTCGTCTCTTGAACAACAAAATTCGTCATAAAAAGTAATCATTCACGGAAAAATCAAATGTTCAGAATTAATATTTTTACATTATGCAAATATAAAGTAGAAAGATGCTCGAAGAGAAGAAAAATACGGGATCAGGAGGCTGTTAAAATTAGGGTCAAATACGGAAGATCTAGGGAAATACGGGTAAGTAGCCAACTCTATTCCCACCAGTTTTCTGCTGTTTATTTCCTGCGTTTAAAACAGAGGTGACCAAAACTCGAACGGCAGTGATTACACACGAGAGACAGTCTAAGAAGTAAGGAGACGGGGGAGAGGTACATGGCATGAAAACTACAACCAGTGGCGGTTCGTGCACTGATATTGAGTTCTTCATCAACACCGTGAATAAAAATAGCAAGCTATGCTGTATCAGTAATGTCACTACTGTCATCAAGAACCAATTATATATATATATATATATATATATATATATACATTTTTTTATATTCCTCAATGAAGACAATCAGAAATTTCCTGAATTCTCTTCTGGATATTTAGTCGAGAAATACGCAGTTTTTCAAAATTAATTAACAACATTCACTGGACAAATTATTTCAGCCACCTTGATCATTACGCTTTTATAAAACTCTCCTTCGTTGGAAGGCTTAAGAGAACGAGCTGTTTTGTTCGCCACTAGATAGCTGCTTCCTTACATTTATTTAAGTCATCTTTCTCTTCATGATGATGATTTATGGCTGATTTCAGTTCTTGGAGTTTAATAGCTCGTTTCATTACTACACTAGCGCGTAATATTCAATCAGTTTCTCTATATTATTATTATTATTATTATTATTATTATTATTATTATTATTATTATTATTATTATTATTATTATTATTATTAAATCAATAACTAGTAAATAGCTGATAATAGTCATCAAAAGATTAAAAAAGAAATTAAAATGTAGATATGGCGTAGTAATTATTTTTATCATTCAAGGGAAGATGTGGCCTATATATATTGGGGCACGTATCTAAGAATTATGGTAACACTTGCTGATATATAATAGTAATAATAATAATAATAATAATAATAACAACAATAACAATAATAATACCTGTTATGTTGTGTATTCAGCGTAATGCTCTGTAATGTCGCTTCTATTTTTTATTTTATTGGGTTATTTTACGACGCTGCATCAACATCTAGGTTATTTAGCGTCTGAATGATCTGAAGGTGATAATGCCGGTGAAATGAGTCCGGGGTCCAGCACCGAAAGTTACCCAGCATTTGCTCCTATTGGGTTGAGGGAAAACCCCGGAAAAAACCTCAACCAGGTAACTTGCCCCGACCGGGATTCGAACCCGGACCACCTCTGTCGCTTCTATATACTACTACTAATTGAACCGTGAGCAAAGCAACATATTACATTTACTCCGAAAGAACAGCGAATAAATTCCTCTTCCCATTCTGTACGAAACCTTCCGTTCCTGCTAGAGACAGAGGGTTTGTAGAGCGACATGGTACCGACACTGCTTAGCTTCAGTATGTGAGCGAGACAGAGAGCAATGTACAGGAAACTCCCTTTACCAGTATGAATGTCTTTGATTACACGACGTAATCACTATACCCAGTTTGGTCACCTCTGATGTAGAATAATAGGTTGTCTGTAGGCCTATATTGCACATAGTTATATTTTTATTTTGAGGTCCGTATAGACACTTGAACAGTTTTCTGCTTCCTTCTCTATCATATTCCATCAGTTGCTATAGTAATAGCAGCACTGTGGCCAATCTGGGTATTGATGTCATGTTTTATGATGCCCTGTTTTCCTGTTTATTTTATTCCATTTTCCTGTCATTTTTTTGTTGGGAAGTCCCACGATACAGTGACTGCTGATAACAGTGTTCCACTACTGTCTCTCCTAGTTCCTTCTATATTTCATAATAATCATATAAACTTACATAATTGTTATGTCTAGCACCATAAGTTCATCCAGACACAACATGGTCTATTGTTCCTCAAATTTCGGCATAACGCAAAACTGTATGCTTCCTTCCTGAGCATGTATTTGCTGTGAAGTTTTGTGTTCGGCAATTGGTCTTGTGCTGGTTAATCACTCCTTCTCACTCTATAATATCGTGCCACAGATATCTAAATGTTTCTTTGTCACTAATTTTTCAAGCTCTTATTGACTATGTCAGCGTTTCTCAAACTTTTTTGAAGTGAGGACCACGTCAGAACTATTCCGCGGACCACCTTACTCTTGTTCCCTTCAAAAGCAAATTTAGGCTTTCATTTTTGTAGCATATTTTAATACCCGTACACTTATATTTTAAAATAGAATTAATTAATTAAAATTGATTTAATTCAATTAATTTTATATTAGTATTAACTAATTAAGTTAATGTTTATTTGTTTTATTGGATTATTTTACGACGCTGTATCAACATCTAGGTTATTTAGCGTCTGAATGATATGAAGGTGATAATGCCGGTGAAATGAGTCCGGGGTCCAGCACCGAAAGTTACCCAGCATTTGCTCGTATTGGGTTGAGGGAAAACCCCGGAAAAAACCTCAACCAGGTAACTTGCCCCGACCGGGATTCGAACCCGGGCCACCTGGTTTCGCGGCCAGACGCGCTGACCGTTACTCCACAGGAGTGGACAGTTAATGTTAATAGAAGAAAATTCATTTTCGTTTTTTTAATAATTCAAGGCTATTAGAGTTTGGATAATCTTTAACTTATTAACTAAAAAAATAAATAAATGTTGGTATTCACATTAAGGGGACACTCAACTGTATTTTGGAACTTTTTTCGTATTTGACCAATCTTTTTCAAATTTGGAGAAAATGTTTAATATACACATGGAAAGTAACACGCAAAATCTCAGCTCATTAGATCCAATACTTTTCAAAATAAAAAATATTTCAATTTTTAATCAATCATTAATTTAAATATCACTTTTAATTATCATTTTTTATTTTTTGGCTTTGTGCATTTGACTGTGACTTCTCAATGAATAGAGGAAGAATTCTGCATATTGATTTAGTTCTGTCACGTAAATTAGTGTAGAAATTTAATTTTTCATTTCTATGACATTTTTTCTCCAGTTTTTAAGTTGTGTCTCCCCTTAATGAAATGGATGAGCCTGTCGATTCTTGCACAGTTTTTCCATATTTGGATGTATGCTGGTAAGCTTAAGTCGGAGATCGCCACATACATCGAGTCGATTTCGGTAGCCTACTTTGTTTTTATTAGAGTTAGTGATGAAAATTCTTTCTCACACAGATACGTAAAAGCAAACTGAATTATAATCTCTGAAGCACCATTGTACAGTTCACTGTATTCTCTTTTCACTTATGATGAGGTCTAGAAATTAACCATACCTTCCGCATGGAATTTTATTTTAAGTCCGGTATCACTCGAAACTTCAATTAACTGTCCCCTTTCACTAAATGACAGTTTGTTATTTTAATATCGCAATGAAAGTGATCATGAACCCATGAAAATTCGTCATGTTTACTTGGAAAATAAATTTCAAAATGTGACCTGAGTTGTATTATTGGTGTACGACGTACAGTACGTGACCATTTCAATGTGCAGACTGGGTGTCAGCAAAACTATTAAGAAAGTTATCAATACATGAAAAGGTTCGGTACTTTGGTCCTCTGTTATGAATTCGGGTGGTCCCTGGCTGGGTTACAGGCGCGGCGCCAGATGTGCAGGGAAAAGATGGCGAGAAACACCACGTTCATAGTGCTTTAAATCTCTCTTTTGTTGCTGAGAGTAGAGTGAGAAATCGGTAGACGAGTAGGGTAATAAAATACATAAAATGGCAGTTCTGGGAAAAAAAGTGAAAGGTGATTGCCATGTGTCATTTCCAAACTCTGAGATTTTCAGCTATAGTGTGATACGCAATTCGTTTGAATTTTATTTTTTCTTCTGTCTTTTTTGAAAGACCACAAGGGCAGACCTCGAGGACCACAGGTGGTCCGCGGACCATTGTTTGAGAAACGCTGGACTATGTCATCCATGAAATTAAATTATGTATGTAATTTGTCATTGCAATATGATATTTTCCCATAGAGACTCAAATACTCAATACTAAAACTAATGTACAAAAAGGGAGATAAATGTACTATTGCTAACTACAGATCCATATCATCACACAACATTTTCAAAAGTGTTTGATAAATTACATAATTGCTTGGAATTCAACGCTATAATTGCTTTAGAATAGTCTGGATTCAGAATGCAGCTTTTAGATGAAATACTGAAACCTTTAAATTCGAAATTACATGTTAGAAGAATATTGTGTGATTTGACTAAAGCATTTGCCTGTGTAGATCATAATATGTTTACAAGAATTTTCAAAGTTTTATGGTATTAAAGATGAAATCTTACATCACACTACATTTTACTTAAGAAACAGAATACAAAAAGTATGAATAAACATATCAAATAATAAATAGTAATTTATGTATCAAGGGCGAAATGAAGATGTTTATAGCGAGGGCTACGGGAAACTGCCGAACCTTTAGTCCGAAGGGCGATTGGCCCAAGGTTTAAACATGAAATTTCGCGAATGGTTCATACATTATTTTGTGGCACACTAGTGCATAATTGAATAAATTAAAACTTTTTGATAAGTTTTAAGTTAGAAATTCGCTTTCTGTTTGTATGTCTTGTTCAGCGTGTTTTGTTTTGGTATCTAGAGACTTTATATGCTAGAAAAAAAAAGAATACGTAGAATAAAAATTATTCGTTGAGGGAGGCCATGCATGATGCTATTATTTCTTTGTTGTTAAGTTACCAGTCTTTGAATTTAATAATCAATGTTCTGTTATGTTGGAAATGATGCCGGGATCTGTTGAAACCGAAATTCCTTCTAGAGTTGTTATTAAAGCCAAAGAAGCTGAAGATAAGTTGTTGCCAATTAAATAAATATAATTATAAGTACACAAAAGACATAAGCTTAGGCCTATTTCTTGACCCTAGGATCTATAGTAGTAATATCCGTTACAAGAGCGGTATGTTGGAGTTTTCATGTTCGAGGACATTTCGCTTTTTTAATTTCCGAGAATTGAAAGAAAACATACCGCTCGTGTATCGTACATTATTTTGTGCGAAGATCGTTTATTACATACCTGAAAGAGGAATTTCTAATTTGTTGCAATGAAATCTCCATCTTGGTTTCTGTTCAATGACGGCAAATTTGCAAAAAAAAAAAATCTATCTTCAAGATTGTTGCTTTAAAATGTTTTCTGTGTTTACTATACTCCAGCAGGCCGTGATATACATCTGTCTTTTTTTTCCCAGTCTATGATGAGTCTGGAAGCTTGTTGATTTTTTCACGGCTTCCTTAATGTTACTTGCATCACGAATGCAGTAACTTTAGTGGAGTTGTAGAGTTTACTTAATTTTTGCAAATATTTAAAAACAATAATTAAGAGTGCAATTTAGGTGAAATTGCAGTGGTAAGTTTCCAATTTATAATTATTACTATATTGAACGTCTATAAAAATAATATGTTAAAAGCCTGAAGCAGTAAAATCAATATGTCATTTAAGCGGTAAGAAGAGGGAAATTGTTATGTGTGTTAGGTTGGGAATACTGAATGTGGAATTTTAGACTTACCGCGGATTGGTTTTGTGCGGAAACCAAGCAAATACGCACGATTTCGCACAATAGTAATATGCGTTACAAGAGCGGTATGTTGACGTTTTCATGGTCGAGGAAAAGATTGAAAAAACGAAACGTAGTTGAGCTTTTTTAATTTCCGAGAACATGAAAACAAACATACCGCTCGTGTATCGTACATTATTTTGTGCGAAGATCGTTTATTACATACCTGAAAGAGGAATATCTAATTAATTGCAATGAAATCTCCATCTTGGTTTCTGTTCAATGAAGGCAACTTTGGAAAACAAATATATCTATCTTCAACATTGTTCCTATAACTGCTAATGGCTTCATTGCCAGATGCAAGGCACTAGACAACAACAACATTGTTCCTATAAAATGTTTTCTGTGTTTACTATACTGCAGCAGGCCGTGATATACGTCTGTCTTTTTTTTCCCCCAGTCTATGATGAGTCTGGAATCTTCTTGAATTTTTCACGGCTTCCTTAATGTTACTTGCATCACGAATGCAGTAACTTTTGTGGTGTTGTAGAGTTTACTTAATTTTTGCAAATATTTAAAAACAATAATTAACAGTGCAATTTAGGTGAAATTGCAGTGGTAAGTTTCCCATTTATAATTATTACTATATTGGACGTTTTTAAAAATAATATGTTAAAAGCCTAAAGCAGTAAAATGAATATGACGCTTAAGCGGTAAGAATAGGGAAATTGTTATGTGTGTTGGGAATACTGAATGTGGTATTTCACACTTACCGCGTATTGGTTTTGTGCGGAAAGCAAGCAAATACGCACGATCTCGCACAAAAATTTATTCACTCAGATTTTATAATATTAAACATGGAGTTCCTCGTTATTGTTTCTAATTTAAATATTAATGATTTAACCACAAGTAAACAATATGATCGCTTTATAAACACTCTTAATACAAGTGTAGAATCTAATGACTCATTGGTTCGGTGAAAATAAACTAGTACTTAATCGCGCAAAAAAAATTCTAGCAGTTTCGACATAACTGGTCGTTTTCCTCTCTGCACAGAGTCACTGAATGTAGTGTGTCACACCATACTGCAGGTTGCAAAATACACTGGGACCTTGACAATAATATGGATGGTTCATGGCGACCTTGTGACGAGGGGATACCACGCAAATATATCGTGCTGTTTCTTATCACAACATTATTATATTCACGTTTTTATACGTAACTTGTAAAATTTATTTCGGAAATCTACAGTACAACTGTCACCTTAGTGTAAGCCGCGATTGCTGAATTCCGCTCAGCTATTTTAATAGATTATTTAACGACGCTGTATAACTGCTCGGTTCTCTAGCGTCGATGGAATTGGTAATAGAGAAATGGTTGTCTTGTCTTGGCTTTCCGAGGGTTTGGCCCGCACATTTAGGGCTGCTTTGGCGCATTGTGATGGTCGAAGTTCGACAAGTAGCATCAATCAATACGAATCTGACAGATGGGCCATCCTGATTCAGTGTCCACCGCTGTGGAGTAACGGTTATCATGTCTGACTGTGAAACGAGTCATATGTGGCCATATCGCGTGTGTATGATCTTTGGGTATATCAGTAGGCCGTTTTTACTATTGTTGAGTCACTGTTTCTGTTTTCGTTTTACACATGACTATTGTTCATGTAACTGATTTTAGATTTTGATTAATGTACGAGTATATGATGTACCGAGAGTGATGGCTCATGTCTTCCGCATTGAACTCGGATTTGGGAGGTCCGTGGTTCGGTCCCCGGATCGACCAACCTGACTGTGGTTTTTCCGTGGTTTTCCATAGTTAATACTTAGGCAAATGTCGGGTTGGAATTTTCATTGCCACTGTCCTTTTCCCTTCCTCTCCCATGTAGAAAAAGAATTTAGATTTTATATCATTATAATTTAAGAAGTTATTAACAATATTCCATACTTATTGTTCACCCTGTATAACAGAATGCTGCATTGGAGTTAAATCGCTCGCTTGAACTCGGTCGAATGTAGCACCCTCGAGTGAGGTAAGATCGGTCGCGATACGCTCGTAATAAATAGAAGCACAGTACAAGGTCATCTCACCGACATGTCTTATCTTGTATGGAAGGCGACAGATAAGATACACATATGTTTTGCTCACACGGTAAAAATAAGGCTGTATTTTCTGCGTTTATAACAAACGTTTAATGGAACAGTCAATGGAACGTACCAAAACAGGAACATGAAGTTACAAATAAAATAGTATGAAAAACTTCGAAATACAGTTATTATTGCTAATTAATAATTATTCAATATTTGATTTACCACATATATAATATGATAGGTCCATACATAGTGTTCGGTCTATATACTGCGACAATGTAGAAACATTTTACAAAATAATATTAACATAGCAGTAGATTAATAACAATATTAGTACAGAGATAAAGTCACAGAAAATATAATAAAACGAATAATCATGCTCCACAGCTGTTACAGACGCAAAGATTGATACACTAATTTTATTATTAGAGATTATTATTATTAATAAAAAACTTGATACAGTTCTTGCATTATCGTGATTGTGATCTCCGTTTATAAAAATTACATTTACATCCAATAACATCTAACAGATGTGGCAAAAACAAAATCACTCCTGTGTGGGGAAAAAAAAAACACACTTACAACATTTATATTACATTTTAAAGCAAGTTTTGTAGTTGTACTATGGAGAGGTTAGTTAAACAATGCAAAGTTTTGAAATGATAAACATCTATGATATTACTACACAGTTCATCACTGTAACAAGAACGAATGTCTAACGCTCGGCTTATACCGTTCGAGGATTTATCGCTCGTGACAATTTTACCCATCATGCATGTGCGCTGCCTATCGGATTTTGCTATGAACTACTTGGCGCTCGAGCGAAAACGTCCGATGCAGACGTCTGCTGTATAATAAATTATATCATGAAAATATTATGTATCAAATTTGTTTAATGCCTGTACACATAATATAGGTCTATGATTTTACTTCTCATAGCATATTTTGTTTTCCCATTTTCAGTGCTATCAAATCATTACGTCATATTTTAATTGTTGATGGGATCAGACATCCTGCATCGTCTTAGCTCTCATTATAAAAGGACTCTAGGAATCTATACATTATTGATAATGAGGGATTTATCATTTCATCGACCCAATTTATTTTCATTTCAGTACTTAAATTTTGATTAATTACTGTATCTTAATGGAAGTCATGGTTGGATCCAACCAATCATAAGGATTATGCTCATTGTCTCAACCCTTATATTCAATTATTATCGAGGGATTCTCTAGTAATATCCGCGAGAATCAAAATGAACTAGTGGCTTGTGCAGCAAATGCTGCAAACTAAGTTCATTAGACGTTCAAATAAACATTTTTCAGATTTATTTTCAATGAAAAATACCAGACATTTTGAAAGTTATTTGCTTCCGTAATAATGAAACATACTCCCTCTGAATGGTTTTTTTATGCCAAATACTTTTCCTTGAACCTATACACCTTCAGTTTTTGAGTTTGAACGCGAAAACGCAAGTAACAATGTCAGGACGACCAGTGGGTTTTTCATGTGGGAGTAAAGCTATAGCTATTTCAGGTCATTGTGGATTGTAGATGAAAGTTAAAATAAGTCAGGTTTGTTATGCTTTCGAACAATAGACATAACATCTTGGTATAGCTGCTTAATGTTTCGTGAACTACCTTGAAATTTGTAGAGGGTAAAGTCATTTTATCCTGCTAAGAGATCTTGCTGAAATGATCGGGAGACTACAAAATCTTGTAGGCCTCTTATTTTATCAGTAAGTAATACGTTTTGGTCTTTCCATAGAAACTCTAATTATTGCGCTCTCTCGACCCAATATTGAAGAGAATCACGCACTGAAATATCTCCACCACACCGCCATTAAATAAATGAAAAAGACCCAATCCCACTTTATTAACAACTATAAAAATATTTGATTTCTAATAACAATATTATTATCTTAGGTAAGTTTTAGAGTTTTCAGTAACATATACTATGTATACTATATAGGCGCCACTCAGTAAATTATAGAAATGAAGATTTAATTTACGATATTCTCTACATCTACTTATATATCTCAAAACGTTTTACTTTCATATCATTAATAGGCCTGTAGCATTAATATGTATAATTAATGAAAAATAGTAACATCAAGGGATTAACTATAATAATATTTCATTCCTAATGGTAATAATGTCATCAAATCACCTCAAATTTTGTAGTTTTTAATATCCAATACACAGCTGTACTCAGGAAATTACACACCACAGAATCGGACCTGTAAATAATTTTAATAACTCTTGAAGTTTTTAATAACCAATTAAATTTGAGCTCTAAATATGTCAGCGATCTTGCAGATCATGGCCTTCGTGTAATATTGTTTATTGTAGTGTGTGTTTTGTTTTATTCTGAAAAGTCTCATAACTGACGACAGATGGATTTTGGAAAATAAAAAAAATTATGTAGGAAAATAGACATTTCACTGAAAACTGCTTTTTTCTGGAACACTTTGGGGTCCAAGCTTCAAAATGAGGTGTCATCTATTAAAATCCGTTCAGCCGTTTTCCCGTAATTTCCATTACCATTTCGAATTATATATATATATATATATATATAGACTAGTGGCTTGTGCAGCAAATACTGCTGCAAACTAAGTTCGTTAGACGTTCAAATAAAAATTTTTCAGATTTATTTTCAATGAAGAATACTTGTCTTTTTGATAGTTATTTGCTTCCATAATAATGAAACATACTCCCTCTGAATGGATTTTTTTAGGCCAAATACTTTTTCTTGAACCTATCCAACTTCAGTTTTTGAATTTCAACGCGAAAACGCAAGTATCAATGTCAGGATGATAGTTGTAGCTATTTCAGGTCATTGTGGATTGTAGGGAAAAGTTAAAAAAATGTCAGGTTTGCTAAGCTTTCGAACAATAGCATTTTCGTATAGCTGCTGCTTGTAGTACTTGAAATGTAGAGCGTAAAATCATTTTATCCTACTAAGAGATCCTGCTGAAATGATCTGGAGACTACAAAATTTTCTAGGCCTCTTATTTTATCAGTAAGTAGGCCTAATACCTTTTTATCTTTCCTTAGGATCTGTAATTTTTGTGCTCTCTCGAGCTAATACCGAAGACAATGACACATATCAATATCTACACTACACCGCCATTAAGTATATGAAAAAGACCCAACCCCACTGGGTTAATAAGTAAAAAAATATTTGATTTTTAATAATAAAATTATTATCTTACTTAAGTTTTGTAGTTATATATATAGCAGCCACTCAGTAAATTATAGAAATGAAGATCTAAATTAAGATATTCTCTACATTTACTTACATAACCACAAAACGTTTCACTTTCGTGTCATCAATATAGCATCAATATTATGTATAATTAATGAAAAAAATAGATGCATCATGATATTAACTATAATAATATTTAATTTCTAATGGTAATAATGTCATCAAACCACCTCAAGTTTCGTAGATTTGAATATCCAATACACAGCTGTACTCAGAAAATTATACACTGCAGAATCAGTTTTTAATAACAAATTGAATTGAGGTCTAAATATGTCGGCAATCCTGCAGGTCATGGCCTTCGTGTAATAGCCTATTGTTTATTGTAGTGTGTGTTTTGTTCTGAAATTCAATCAAGTCGGCCGTGATTGAATAAAATTAATTCTCAAAACTGACAACAGATGGATTTTGGAAAATAGGAAAATTATGTAGGAAAATTGACATTTCACTGAAAACTACTACTTTTCCGAAAAACTTTGGATGCCAGGCATGAAAATGAGGGGTCACTCATTAAAAACCGTTCAGCCATTTTCCCGTAATTTCCATTACCAGTTCAAATTATATATATAGATGATTGGAAAATGCTGGTTTTATTAATTACCATGACAACTGCTAAGAGAGTATACGTGAGTATGGTTTCGCCCTCATTTCAAATTCATAACAGCCAGTCTTGTATTTTACTGCAAAATAAAATGGCGATTAAGGAAGAACTACAAGACTGAGGGTCTCCCCTCGTCTGAAGTGGTTTAGGAACTTCACGTTTGTCGTTGAACTCCCAAGGCAGTATTCTTAGCATCGCAGAGTTTCCTCTCGCTTATCGCACAAGGAAATAAATATGACGCAAGTAAACACAGAAAACTTGAAGCAACTAGTTGATAAGAATTTTAATTGTAAAACAAAGTAAACTGCAATGGCCCGTTACTATGGCGACTACGAGAAAACAAGCACGCTCCATCTCCGTAGAAGAGCATCGAGAGCTTGTATATCAGTTAATATCGATAGAGTTTATATTATAAATTTCGCAGTTGGCACTTCTACATGGAGGTATACCGATATCAACGTGCGGTTTTACTTCCTGAAGATTCAATCTTCTGCTTATCGGCGTTAAGGACCCTGCTCGCTCAGGGTCTAGATCGAGGCACAGCAAGGCCACCCGTGAAATAAACCAGCAACAATAGTATGCTGCGATACAAGCTGGGAAGTGCATTGTAAAGAATCGAGGACAAGTCAGAGAAGACGAGACGAAGTCTTCTCTATTTCCGATATTCTGTTATGCACTTAACATCATGTATTGCATACTATTTTTTGGCCGATCTTAATCAAACTAAATTATTATTAATCATTTTTAATGTAAATAAATAGTTTTTTGGACGCCAACATTTTCATGTGTGTTCGTCGTTTATTATTTGTCGATAGGTGTCATTCATTTGTTATTATTCGTATTTGTCGATAGACGTTATTCATTTGTTATTATTCGTATTATTGTCGATAGGTGTTATTCATTTGTTATTATTCGTATTTGTCGATATGTGTTCTTTAAATTTTTGTTAAATTTTTAACTACTTGTATACTTTGTGACCTGGTAGAGTGTAAGAGCAAGGCCCTATGGCCTTAACTCTGCCAGTATAAATAAAGAATTATTATTATTATTATTATTATTATTATTATTATTATTATTATTATTAGAGATGTCATTCATTTGTTATTATTCGTACTTGTCGATAGGTGTTATTCATTTGTTATTATTCGTATTTGTCGATAGGTGTTCTTTAAATTGTTGTTACATATTTAACTGCTTGTATACTTTGTGACCTGGTAGAGTGTAAGAGAAGGCCCTATGGCCTTAACTCTGTCAGTATAAATAAAGAATTGTTATTATTATTATTATTATTATTATTATTATTATTATTATTATTATTATTATAGATGTCATTCATTTGCTATTATTCGTATTTGTCTATAGGTGTCATTCATTTGTTATTATTCGTATTTGTCGATAGGTGTAATTCATTTATTATTATTCGTATTTGTCGATAGGTGTTATTCATTTATTATTATTCGTATTTGTCGATAGGTGTTCTTTAAATTTTTGTTAAATTTTTAACTGCTTGTATACTTTGTGACCTGGTAGAGTGTAAGAGAAGGCCCTATGGCCTTAACTCTGTCAGTATAAATAAAGAATTATTATTATTATTATTATTATTATTATTATTATTATCATTATTATTATTATTATAGGTGTCATTCATTTGTTATTATTCGTATTTGTCGATAGGTGTTATTCATTTGTTATTATTCGTATTTGTCGATAGGTGTCATTCATTTGTTATTATTCGTATTTGTCGATAGGTGTTATTCATTTGTTATTATTCCGCAGCGATTGTGAAAATGTTGTAATAAAATAAATTATGGACAGTTTAGTTTTGTTCTCAAAGAAGTAGGTAGGTGTAATATTAATTATACATCAATATAAATAAATAGCATATAGAAAATGTTTGTAGATGACACATTAATTATACATCATTGTAAATAAATTGCATATCAGTATACACTTGCATACGTATTTTACTTCATGGATGTTTTCGCTTTAAGCCACGACCCCACGAGTGGCGCTCAGAGCAACCGGAAGTCGTCAGAAATGATTTTCACACTTACATCCTATCTACGTTAATTCCTATTTTCTTACAAATTTCCACTCCGATCAATTAATTTAGAAAGTGTATAGGTATAATAGGGCATTTAGTTATTTCCTCATAGGAAAAATTGATAAATCTCAGGATCTGGCAACATGGCGGTCAATGTAACGACATCATCATTCTGTTGTAAAACGGGAGGATGGCAGGAGGAAGCTGCAACTATCCTGTTTGTACCCTCGCGCGCATCGTTTCCAGGAAACAACCGAGGTGGACATCCGTTTTGGTACCAAAAGTGAAAGCGGAGCACAGAAACCTTGTCTACTGGATTGCTTGATAGTTAATGGAGAAAACGGCGTTGTACCGAGAAACCTGCCCCAACATTCTCTGCGTTAGTCCATAACTTTATTACATAACCAAAAGAACCGCGTTGAAATCCCGATAGTCCCTACAAGTTTAACGGAAAATATACAGGGACATCATTTTATTTTTACTAACATTTCTAATATTAACCTGGCTATACCTTTGGATTAACGATTAAGAACAGGAAACGCCGTTTGCTACCCCCTTCCACGACTGGAGTTCGATGATACTGGCGTATTATACAAACAAGTCACTTTACTAGGTATAGGAGGGAAGAAAAGTAGTTCATCCATTTACTTAAACTAGGAAATATCGCGATTTTGAGTTTGATCATTTTCATTAGGTTTTTGTTTAACCAAAGTACAGTACAGTATTAACAATGTGTGTTTTTACTCACGAACTGAGCTGTCCTTGTGGACGTATTCATTGTGCAGTGTATATTATACTGTCTACAGCACATTAGCGTACAATATAGAGAATGAAGTTAAATTGAAAAATAATCATAATATGGATATTTAAACACATTTTTGAAAATGGTGGCCGTTCATTTCGATACAGGCTACAGTTATAATGTGCATATTATCGCACTATAGACTATTGTACGCAATTCCAATTACCAGGTTCGTACTTAGTATCAGTAACTCATCTATACTGATAATAAATCTGTATTGAAAAATGAGTTCTATTCAGTCAACTTAACATAAAACACAATAAAACATTTTATTGTGTTTTATGTTAAGTTGACTGAATTAACATTGAACTTAACGGAACCAATATGCCTTTGAAATTAATAAATCTGTAGCCAAAACGTTTCTGGTAATTTTCGATTTTCCAAAAATAATTGGTGTTAACATGTATAATTAACCATCCTGAAACCGAAAATCGCTTTTTTTTTAATTTTTGTTTGTATGTCTGTATGTCTGTCTGTCTGCTGGATGTTTGTTACCTTTTCACGCGATAATGGCTGAACGGATTTCGATGAAACTTGGAATATAAATGAAGTTCGTTGTAACTTAGATTTTAGGCTATATGACATTCAAAATACTTTATTTAAAAGGGAGGTTATAAGGGGATCTGAATCAAATAAATCGAAATATCTCACTTATTATTGATTTTCGTGAAAAATATTACATAACAAGAGTTTCTTTAAAATTAATTTCCGATACGTTTCATTCTATACAAAATTTTGATAGGACTGATATTTAATGAGATAAATGAGTTTCAAAATTACAATAACAACGCCATCTAAGGCGCTGTACTGAAATAAAAACAAA
Source organism: Periplaneta americana (assembly GCF_040183065.1). Taxonomy (NCBI): domain Eukaryota; kingdom Metazoa; phylum Arthropoda; class Insecta; order Blattodea; family Blattidae; genus Periplaneta; species Periplaneta americana. The sequence goes on along the minus strand of NC_091131.1, from coordinate 12,345,598 downwards.
TTACTTCGTCTGTAAGGGGCCTTGGACAACAATAATCGAAAGCTATTAAACATAGCCTAAGAGAATGTTTCTGTGTTATTATGAAGTAATATGGAAACTAATTAATTGTTTAATTATTATTTCACCATTGGAAAGTGTAGTTTCTCTAGATGGACATAATTCTACAATGTTATTACAGTAACTTCTGAAACATATAGCAAGTAATATAAAGTATACACATTAAAACTAAATGATATGTCAATCTTCATTAAACTATGGTTGCATGTAATAACAATTAAGAAACATGTTAAAGGAATTGTCATTGCACCAAATGATTGCTCTCTGGACCAAAATGGCCGCATTTTAATTATTTAAATACAATTTAAATTAAGTAACATATTAAACGATTTATCCTTCTATCAAACACGAATGTTCCCTGGATCAAATGTCCTATTTTAATTATGTAATTACTTTATATTTATTTCTAACATGTGCAGCGGAGCGCACGGGTACGGCTAGTGTTGAAATAATTCTGTACCTACTCTATAAAAGAGACCTTACGTATTGTAAATTCAATCTTCACTTCTGCCCGATCCGAAAAGATAAAATTACTCAGACATACTATCTACTCCGTCCAAGTGGTTACGTCGCAGCGTCGTAGAAAGGGAGGAAATCACGTGACAGTTAATTACTTAACGAGGCCCTTTTATGTAAGTTATTTTAAACAATTGTATGGGTATAATATTACGTAGACGTCCAATTCCTAGCAGAAATTAATGTTCTCAGAAAAGAGCTACGACAGCCCAGCCACTAGCATTTACAGAGAGGCGAATAGAAGCAGATGGGGGAAACCGGGATGCGACGTAGGCAAATGGAAAATTATGCAATATTGAAAGCTCTTTCGTCACTGGAAAACGCGAACATATTTTTGGAACGTACTGTTTACTATGACCGTAAGGCTACTATGACTGTATATGCGGTCTTGGATCTGTGTGGAGGACGGTTGAACTTCATTAGTAGAAGGGGTGGGAGTGAAGTACATTAAAAAACTCAGGTATAATAAAAATTGAAGTAAAAATAAAATGATATCCCTGTACTTCTAATAACTGGTTTCTCCCTTCGGCCCTTACAGTCCAAATGAGTGAGAAACAGCTGTGTATTGTCCAGATAATGGGTAGGTTGGACTTTGTCCATTGCTGGCGATTGCTGATTTCATTTCTCAATACCTCTTCGAAATTCTTTCAGTCCGTAGAATCCCTCTGTCTGATGTTAGTCCAGCTAAGTACCTTCATTCATTGGAATCCATAACTTATGAATAGTAGGCCTACACAAGGTGAACCAAAAGTAATGTCATTAATTATTCTAATGGGTGATTCATTTAGTAAAGAGCAATAAAAAAAGTCAAGTACCATTTAGCTAAATTTTGAACAGTTTTCCAGAAAAACATGCGTTTTAAAATATGTTAATTTTGAGATCGTACTAGGCCAGGCATGTCAATTGATGCCCACAGGAGCAAGCGCGCGCTTTAGAGCCCAGGAGAGCCTGAGCGCTTTACAGCGGAAAGGAAAGAGACAGACGAAAGAGGTGGTATATGCCGCTTGGTCGAGCTATATTCAGGGATGACCAGCACTGATTCAATAGATAAAGGGAGGAGAACTTATTAAAACTGTATCCATGGTAATTTTTAGATTTACCTGAGAAGTATAAGTGCATTATAAGAACGTAAGTTTTAATTTTAATGCTCATTTTTCACAAGTTTGATTTTTTTATTCAAAAGAAATATTTTCTCAACTTTTCGTATAGAAAAATGAAATTTTCAGGTATAGGCCTATTTATTTAGTAGCCTTACAGAATGTTTTCGTAAATCTAATATACCGTATATACAAATTACTGAAGATAGTGTACTGAAAATTTTGAAAATATTCGCATGGAAATTGTTTGTAAGGAAATTAATTAACAAAGCAACTACTGTTACATCATAAGCAAAAGATACGTGCCCATGTATTGTAAAAATGTCAGCTCTATAGCTTCAGCAGATTTCGAGGGAATAATTTAATATTCTGATAATAGGAAGTTGCTTACAAATATCACCTTAAAAGCATAATGCGATAAGAGTTTTGTTATGTAATATTAGTTACACTTAAAACAGATACAGTACCTAGGTAACTTTACTTTGTACTGTAATATTGTTTTGATTAGTTTATTGATTACTTTTGTAAGGCTAAAGATACCATCAACATAAATTCCAACTTATCATGTCATACTCAGTCTCTTTCTTTGGAATATCACTTTCTTTATGAATGATGTGTTTCATGCATTTAATACAGCATAATATTATACTACTATGGAATTTAAGTGAATATTCCTTCTTAACTCTCTATTATGTTATTAATATTTAAAACACAAGTGCAATATTAAGAAATCAGTGTTGGTACTTTTGTTTTACAGATAATATAGATAATATTAAACAGAAAGAAGCCATATAAAGATAACGACATAAAATTTCACGTTCCGTTTGAAGTTTGTGCACCACTGTTTTCTTACTCCAATAGGTTGCTTATTCATATACACAACCCTTCTTCTTTCCATACTTAGCTACGCTTGCTGCCCGCGCACGACGTCAAGGTCAGCAAAATGCGCTTGCTTTGACATCACTGTACTAGGCTGTAATTAGTAGGAAGCTCGCATCTGATTGTGTTGCTCTGAACAACCCCTTCACCGGTTTGTTCTCAATAGGGAAGTGGAAGATTATTGTCACATACGTTGCTTTTATAAACTCGTAAGAAAAAATACAAATGATATACCGTTTAATTTTTGTGTTTAATTTGTGTTATATAACGGAGAACAGACGGCCCTATGAGCCCCCTGCTGTTCAACATCTTAACAGCAGACATCATAGACATAGTTAAGGACCTACCCACAGTGAAGTTAATAATGTATGCAGACGACATGGCTCTAGGGTCGCACTGCAAGAGCGATCTGCAAACAGCACTCGAGAGGCTCGAACAGTGGGCCTGCAAAAACAGCTTCGAGATCAACAAAGAAAAAACAGTGCATATGGTTTTCAGAAAGGGAGGAAAACCAGCAAAAGACGAGAAATTTACCTTGCAAGGAGATATGCTGGAGACCGTGAACACCTTTCGTTACCTAGGTGTATACTTGCAACCGACAATGACTTCCTACAGGATACATATCCAGGAAAGAGCAACGGCAGCCACGAAAGCCATAAACAGAATTCAGAACATCGGCAAACTCTCCCTGACCACAGCTATGTCATTATTTCATGCAGTCATAACACCGATTGCCTCCTATGGAATAGAATTAATATGGGAGAAACTGACGAACAACGACCTTGCAAAGTTAGAAAATGTGAAAGCAAGGTTCCTGAAGAGAGCCCTAGGAGTAGGAAAGCAGTCCCCTACCAGGATCGTCTACGTGCTGGCCAAAGAGAGTTTCTTCATAGAGGACCTCAGGCTGGAACTAATGCTACCGTCAACAGGCCCATATCAAGCACACCTGGAGACACGGCGTAGGAAGCAAGAAGACATCGACCCGGACTTCTATTGAACAACCGCAATGACGGACCGGAAGTGGACAGAGACGTGCCAGGACCAAAGACACGTGGTAACCAGATTCGCTATCCACGGCTTCCACCACAAGCTATGTAGGACGCAAAGATTCCACCATCCAGACGACGACTGCATTTGCTCACTGTGCGACCGAAAGTGCGAACGCTATCACATTATAATGTGTAGAAAAAGAACAAAATCCATAACAGACTACAGTGACTAATGTGACAGTGACAAGATCAACATATATAAAAGTCATACTTAATACTCTTTCGAGTGCTCCTTATATGTATTATTATATAACGGAGAATGAACGCCGCTCATTTCACATTAAAGAAATCTTTGAAAATTGAAAATAAACTCTACAATCTAATTTTAATTAAACGTTCAGAGAACACAGATAATAAGATATGCTTATCTATACTCAATAATAAATCTGTAAACGAAATTTTTCTGGTAATTTTCGCTTTTCTAAAAATAATTGGTGTTAACATGTATAATTAACGATCCTGAGACCAAAAATCACATTTTTTTTAAATTTTTATTTGTATGTGTGTCTCTGTCTGTCTGGATGTTTGTTACCTTTCCATGCAATAATGGCTGAACCGATTTCAATGAAAATTGAAATATAAATTAAGTTCGTACTCACTTAGATTTTAGGCTATATGGAATCAAGAGTTTTATATTTGTTAAAGAAATTAACGACTTGCGTTTCTCAAAATTATTTAAGATGTGCCTACTTTTATTTCTTTCAGTCGGTAATCCGATATGTCCTAATTTTCTGTGGAAATGGAACCAAAATTGGAAGCGTCTTAATGTTACAAAAGAAAGCCATTAGAATTTTATGTAACTCAAACTATCTGGAACATTGTCGGCCACTTTTCAGACAATCACGGATTTTATCAATCATAAATTTGTGTGTATATATGATCTAGTACTTTACACTCGACAAAATATCGACAATTACTCATTAGAGGCCAATATACATGATCATGAAATTAGAAATAGTGAACAAATTAATATTCCATATTGTAGATTGCACAAGAGCAACACAAACTTTTTAATTATGGGGATGAAATTATATAATAAGTTCCCCAGTCAATATTATAAATTACCAATCAATAGCTTCAAAACTAGATTTTACAATTGGTTATTAAATAATCCTTTTTATTCTGTTGCTGAGTTTTTCAACACAAATTTGTATGAAATTGTATTTTAATAAATAAGTTTCATTGCAATTTAGTTAGTTTTCTTTAATTTAAAAGTTTCACATTATTTCATGTTTTCATTGTATTACTTAAATTTTACTATTTATTTTATTAGTGTTTTTTAAAATGTATTTATATGTTTTTCAATGTATTCTGACGAAGCCTAAAACTATATGTCTAATGGCCAAATAAACTGAATTGAATTGAATTGAATTCAAAATACTTTATTTAAAAGGGGGGTTATAAGGAGATTTGAATTAAATAAATCTAAATATCTCGCTTATTATTGATTTGCACGAAAAATATCCCATAACAAACGTTTCTTTAAAAATTATTTCCGATACGTTTCATTCTATGCAAAATTTTGACAGGACTGATATTTAAAGAGATACACGAGTTTTAAAATAGCAATACATTTTATCAGCGCCGCCTCTGACTAATGGGCTATAATGAAATGAAAACAAATGACTGCGTCTATTTAAGGCGGCCTTGCACAACAAACGAGAACATTATTCATTTAACACTATTTTTATACGGATAATTGTATTCTATGATGGGAATAAATGTTTATCAATATTAATATACAGAGAATGATTGTGTGTTTGTATGAAGTAATCTCAGAAGCTACTTAATCGATTTGGATAATTCCTTCACTATTTTAAAGTATGGTTTCTCTAGATGGACATAATGTTATATGCCATTACGGTACCTTCTGAGATAATTGAGGACTGAGGTAAGATTAAAATAGGTCCTTATACACAGAAAACTTTATATTCTGTCGCAATATTGTATTACTTGACCAAAAATACTGCACATATGGAGTAAAATTAGTATTTTACCGTTGAGTCATTGGAGCTGAGTTATTTTACAAAGTGTCACGAAATGGTGTTCCTGCGTTCATAATTTACCCATATTCGTTTCCTGTGTTTCTAAAAATAATATTTATGTACCACATTAATTTTAATTTTTTTTTTATTTACATAAACTATGATGCACAACTGAGCGAGTTGGCTCAGACGGTAGAGTTTGAGAGGTCATAGGTTCAAACTCTGTGCTAGACCAATTTGACTGGGGTATTTCATGGTTTCCCTTAGTCATAACGGGAATGCCATATTGGATATTTACACGCCATGATTTATCACCGTCTCAATTACCAATACGATAAACATTAATCAAAATTCACCTATATTCAGTTACACGAACACAAACGAAGATAATACGAAATGGAAATATAAACATTGGAAATTTAGCCTTTGAAGAGGTGGAAAACTTCAAATACCTTGGAGCAGCAGTAACAAATATAAATGACACTCGAGAGGAACTTAAACGCAGAGTAAATATGGAAAATGCCTGTTATTATTCGGTTGCGAAGCTTTTGTCATCTAGTCTGTTCAAAAAAAAAAAAGTTAGAATTTATGAAACAGTTATATTATAAGTTGTTCTGTATCGTTGTGGAACTTGGACTCTCACTTTGAAAGAGGAATAGAGGCTAAGGGTGTTCGAGAGTAAGGTGCTTAGGAAAATATTTGGAGCTAATAGGAATGAAGTTACAGGAGAATAGAGAAAGTTACACAATGCAGAACTGCAAGCATTGTATTCTTCACCTGACATAATTAGGAACGTTAAATCCAGACGTTTGAGATGGGCAGGGCATGTAGCATGTATGGCTGAATCCAGAAATGCATATAGAGTGTTAAGGGTCATTCACAATGAAAATTAAACATAACATAAGCGTTAACTTAAGAATATAAACGTTACGGTAAAATCAAGATCATTCACGATGGGAACATAAACATAACAGCAAACATAGTTGGTAACCATGGAAACATAACAACGACGCCATTTCCTCATATTCTGTCGTATACTTCAACGCTCCACGATTGTGTTCTGTTTGCAAATCACGTAAGCATAAGCATGAAAGTTTGGAGTTTGCAAACTTTCATGTTAACGTCTTACGGTAATGTTCATGTCAATGCTTATATGAATCATTGTGAATGATCCCATTTGGTAGCCTGGGCGCAAACTTCTGTGTTTATGTTACGGTTATGTTTAATTTTCATTGTGAATGGGCCTTTAGTTGGGAGGCCGGAAGGAAAAAGACCTTTTGGGATTCAGAGACGTAGAAAAAATTGTGGTTTATTTAACGACGCTCGCAACTGCAGAGGTTATATCAGTGTCGCCGGTATGCCGGAATTTTGCCTCGCAGGAGTTCTTTTACATGCCAGTAAATCTACTGACATGAGCCTGTCGCATTTAACACACTTAAATGCCATCCACCTGGCCAGGGTTATACTGACTATGCTACCGAGGTCGACTTCAAGACGTAGATGGATTTGAGGGAGGTGGGATATGATGGTAGGAACTGGATTAATCTTGCACAGAATAGGAACCGATGGCGGGCTTATGTGAGGGCGGCAATGAACCTCCGGGTTCCTTAGAAAGCCAATTGTAAGTAAGGCTATAGTATACTAGAGGAAGTTTTGTTAAAGTAGTAAAAAATTTTATGAAACATGAAAAGTGATCACTGTAGCGAGCTACTAGAGCTTTTTACTATAGTTTTATGAAGCAGGACCCTGCTGGACTTGTAGCACTGTTTCAGTACTCGACTCTATCGGATCGTGAATGTAAATCAGTCTTACTTCACTCACCGAGACGGATTAATTTCGAAGCTGGCCACGACACAGGTGTCACATGTGGTGTGCCTGCTGAGAACACTTTTCCACGTGACTGACCAAACGGAACACATGTTGTCAACAAATTGCACTCATCACTCATTATGAGGTAACAGTTGTAGTTATACAGCTCTACAACGGTTCTGAAATTCGTCTTTCTTATCCCTCATACTAGCAATGTGGTTCTTCCCTCTTGAATCCAGTAATCAAAACATCGAGGCTGTCCGTTGCTATGCAACCTTCATTTAACTCTCCCATCTCTCGTGCTTAACGACTGATATGCACAGTTCAAGCTCTGAAGGCGCAAATACAAAAATTTGAAACCATGTTATACAGGGACATCATTTTATTTTTACTTCAATTTTTATTGTACATGAGTTCTTGAATGTACTTCACTCCCACCCCTTCTACTAATGAAGTTCAACCGTCCTCCACACAGATCCAAGACCGCATACACAGTCATAGTAGCCTTACGATCATAGTAAACAGTACGTTCCAAAAATTTGTTCGCGTTTTCCAGTGACGAAAGAGTTTTCAGTATTGTATCATTTTCCATTTGCCTACGTCGCATCCCGGTTTCCCCCCACCTGATTCTATTCGCCTCTCTGTAAATGCTAGTGGCTGGGCTCTTTTCTGGGTACATTAATTTCTGTTAGGAATTGGACGTCTACGTAATATTATACCCATACAATTGTTTAAAATAACTTAAATAAAAGGGCCTCGTTAAGTAATTATCTGTCACGTGCTTTCCTCCCTTTCTACGACGCTGCGACGTAACCACTTGGACGGACAGTAGATAGCATGATAATTTTATCTTTTCGGATCGGGCAGAAGTGAAGATTGAATTTACAGTACGTAAGGTCTCTTTTATAGAGCAGGTACAGAATCATTTCAACAGGAGTTACTGATACGAAGTACGAACCTGTAATTGGAATTACGTACAACAGTCTATAGTGCGGTAATATGCACATTAGAACTGAAACCTGTATCGAAATGAACGGCCACCATTTTCAAAAATGTGTTTGAATATCCATATTATGATTATTTTTCAATTTAACTTCATTCTCTATATTGTACGCTAATGTGCTGTAGACAGTATAATATACACTGCATAATGAATACGTCCGCATGGAAAGCTGAGTTCGTGAGTAAAAACACTTATTGTTAATACAGTACTGCATTTTGATTAAACAAAAACCTAATGAAAATTATCGAACTCAAAATCGCGATATTTCCTAGTTTACGTAAATGGCTGAAGTACTTTTCTTCCTTCCTATTCCTAGTAAAGTGTTTTGTTTGTATATTACGCCAGTATCATCGAACTCCAGTCGTGGAAGGGGATAGCGAACGGTGTTTCCGGTTCTCTAAAGGTATAGCCAGGTTGATATTAAAAATGTTAGTAAAAATAAAATGATGTCCCTGTACATTCTTAAAATGCATGCAAAATGCAACATTTAGTTTAACTGACAAAATTCTTGAGGCAATTAATAAAAAATTCCAAGTTGGAAGGATTTTCTATGATTTATCCAAAGCATTTGACTGTGTAAATAATAAATTCAATATAACCGACCACATTTTATTATTTTATATTTTAAAATGTTTTTCGCAGTTTCCCAATAAAATATGTCTATTGACTGATGCCCTATTAAAATATACAATTAAAGTAATTTCACATACATTTGAATAAGACCATTTTTCAAAGTAGTTTTCCACATAAATATGTGTGATTTGTATCGCTCTGTTTGCTGCTGTGAAGGAAGTGAAAGAACAAAACGTGACGTGGGTCTTATCTCTGCTTGACTTTCCACACCGGCTTATCGGGACCGCACGATGTCTCCAACTGCTTGACAAACAACTGTTGTCAGTCCCTATGTGACCGCTTTGTCCACCACAAATCTTTATACAATATTTACTTTCTAATTAAAACGTAGAATGCACCCGATTTAACCTCACGAAACTGCGCTATCACCTTTGTTGTGTTGCTGCAAGGACGAAGAAAAATAATTCCTGAACAAACACACATCATTAACAATAATTGTAATTAAAAACTAGCCGTACCCGTGCGCTCCGCTGCACCCGTTAGAAATAAATATAAAGTAATTACATAATTAAAATAGGACATTTGATCCAGGGAATATTCGTGTTTGATAGAAGGATAAATCGTTTAACATGTTACTTAATTTAAATTATATTTAAATAATTATAATGCGATCATTTTGGTCCAGAGAGCAATCATTTGGTGCAATGACAATTCCTTTAACATGTTTCTTAATTGTTATTACATGCAACCATAGTTTAATGAAGATTGACATATCATTTAGTTTTAATGTGTATACTTTATATTACTTGCTATATGTTTCAGAAGTTACTGTAATAACATTGTAGAATTATGGCCATCTAGAGAAACTAAACTTTTTAACGGTGAAATAATAATTAAACAATTAATTAGCTTCCGATATTACTTCATACAAACACAGAAACATTCTCTTAGGCTATGTTTAATAGCGTTCGATTGTTGTTGTCCAAGGCTCCTTATAGACGAAGTCATTTGTTTTTATTTCAGTACAGCGCCTTAGATGGTGTTGTTATTGTAATTTTAAAACTCATTTATCTCATTAAATATCAGTCCTATCAAAATTTTGTATAGAATAAAACTTATCGGAAATTATTTTTAAAGAAACGTTTGTTATGTAATATTTTTCACGAAAATCAATAATAAGCGAGATATTTCGATTTATTTAATTCAGGCCCCCTTATAACTCCCTTTTAAATAAAGTATTTTGAATGCCATATAGCCTAATATCTAAGTTACAACGGACTTAATTTATATTCCAATTTTCATATAAAACGGTTCTGCCATTATCGCGTGAAAAGGTAACAAACATCCAGAAAGACAGACAGACAGACTGGCAGGCAGACAGACAGACAGACAAACAGACATACAAACAAAAATTTCAAAAAAGCGATTTTCGGTTTCAGGATGGTTAATTATACATGTTAACACCAATTATTTTTGGAAAATCGAAAATTACCAGAAAAATGTTGGCTACAGATTTATTATTAGTATAGATCAGCTATGGGGACTATCAGCAAAGTAGGGAGGGAACTTTCCTACTCACCCCACATTCGTTTGATTGGCAGGCGAGGGGTAACGCAGTTGTTTTGCTAAGTCAAGTGCAGTGGTGGATTCGACAACTTGCGCATCAGTAATTTCTCCGCTCTTATTTCTTGTTTCAAAATCTTTACAGTATTTTGTTTATAGGAAGTACACGTATCATACAATAATTATGACGGCCTCCTACTGTCATTAGGCAAATTATGTATTCTTCAATTGTAAAACCATTTCTTTATCATGTGCACGAAAAATTCTTGAATTGCCTTGTGATCGACATAATAAAGTATTTCTTTTCTAAAAACAATAAAGAAAAAAGCAAAGCTCCATTGTCATTTAACTGCACAATATATTAAAAGATACATTGCTCAACATAATAAATTGTTTCTTTTTAAAACCAATGAAGTAACTAAGCTCCATTGTCATTTAACTGGAAAACATATTAAACAGAATATAATGATCAACAAAATCAACTGTTTCTTTTTATAAATACTAAAGAAAGTAAAACTAAGCTCCACTGTCATTTAACTTTAAAACATATTAAACAAAATATAAGAGATATGAATGAAACGAAATACTATTGTAGGCCTATACTGCTGGTTTTCATTTTTTTGTTTTGATTGCCCTTGAAATTTCTTGTTATTAACTAAAAAGGATATATTTGGCTCTAAAATAGAACAACTCAACCGTAATACTGAAACTAAATGCATGTCTGTGATCCTAGACCTGGAGATACTTTTGGTTATATTCATTTTGAAAGAAACACAGCTCATATCAGTAAGTTGAGCCAAACATAGATACCATACGCATTGCAAATATGCGCAGATTAGGGAATTGCTCCTCTGGTAGGTAATCCATTTTTTCCTACACACTTTAGTGGCGTGCTCTTTTTCATCTCTATAATGGCTCTGATGCTTGGGTAACATCAAATACAAATGGATTATTGAACAGACATCTCCATGTCCATTGCAGTTCTTCTGAAAATCTTTCTTGGAAAGAGAACGCATCAAGTAGGCCTAATATGCACTCAAAGTTTTAAATAAGTTCAGTTCCAGATACTACTTAATAAAATAACAAGAATCTAAATCCTGAAAATACCATAAACATATCTTGTTTTGTATCTTTTCACAAATACGAGTATTACGAAAATAGCTTTTAAAATTATAAATAAATACCTGTAAGATCACCAAAGTCTTTTTTATGCTTCCGATCAAAGTGGCGTTTAATATTGAAACGTTTTATATGCGCAATTTAAAACCTACATATTGTGACAGCGACGTGAGAATCGAACTCACGACCAGCGTCCCGCAAGAAAGCAGATCGCACAGGCTCCACCGAACATTGAGTGACGTCGCGCGGTGGAGAGAAGAGAGAGGGTGTATTACGTCAACGCGACGAGGCTGCGCGCGCAGCTGCTACTTAACGCAGTGAATGTGGAACGACCTTCCCGACTATTCCAGAAATCCGTCGAAGTGGAAGACTCGCGAATTTTTGAGGCTACGTCGCTGTGGTTATAAATTACGGTCGCGAAGGAACGACAGCAGAGTTTTTCAGTTATTCAGTCAGTGAGTAAGCCAGAGCAAGCAAGCCAGCCGGAGTTCGACTCGAGTGTGCGTCCGCATCTGCGTCAGCATCCGAAGGCCTGAGTTCGAGTGCAGTGGACCGCAGTTGGAGGGACCTGAGTTCGAGTGCAGTGGACCGCAGTTGGAGGGACCCGAGTTCGAGTACAGTGAACTGTCTCTGAAGGTCTGTGGTTCGAGATACTGTGAACTCGAGTGACTGAGATAGAAGAACTGTGAACTGAGAACTGGTAGTTCTGATTTGTAAATAGTGGTTTGTAAATATTAGTTAAGATTAACAGTTCATTGTTGTGCGTAATAGTCCAAGTAAATTGTCATTGTCGTCGGTGGAGTGCTATAACAAATACTGTGTTGAGTGAAGATCCAATTGTTGACGAGAGCGTTTAAGGCGAATTGTAGAAAGGAATTATTGTTGTGACGAATAAATTACATTGTTGTTACTAATAAAATTCACAATATTAAACAACAGACTTTCTTCTTTTTGAAAGTAACAAAAAATTCTTTCTGCCACTCTTCCTGAAACTGACGTCCCGACATCGAAGCCATACCCGCCACTGAATGAAGCGTGTCTAGAGAAACAACAGACGTAGGAGAGGTTCGGTGGAGTGAGGTAAGGCAACTTTGAGTGCAGTGGCCCTTCGGAGTCATTTTTCCCCATGGTTGGTATAGATAAACGAATCGTTTATTTTAGAAAGGGTACAAGTCATATATTTGTGGAAATTGATGCTTTGTTAAAAATATACTGTATTGGAGTAGCCGTATTAAGTTTAGAAAGGGCATATCCCTAACTCGATTCCATTTGTTGCCTTGACCGTGTGACCGTACTTTCGGAGTTATTAGAAGGGCTATTAACAAAGACAGAGGTACAATAGTGGCAAAAAAAAACGGACCGACCCTTGTAGCTGATTTCAGAGCCTTGTTCACTCCAGAGCACGACAGATTGGTAACTAAGACTTTCGTGGTTCGAATCCTGCCTGGGAAGGAAACTTTTTTTTGTTCCTTATTCAAATTTATTCCCAATACTTTTCGATTGCAGCGATATTTTACTACTTAATTAACTTATTATTCCCAAAACATTAATTTTACCAGCAAATCGAAAAGTATTGGGAATAAATTTGAATAAGGAAGAAAAATAAGTTTCCTTCCCAGGCAGGATTTGAACCACGAAAGTCTTAGTTGCCAGTCTATCGTGCTCTGGAGTGAACAAGACTCTGAAATCAGCTACAAGAGTCGGTCCGGTTTTTTTTGCCACTACTGTACATCCCAGTATGAAACAATGATAAAAGAGGGCTATGTAACTGCTGAATGGAGGCAGTTTAGCTAGCTATGAGATTTGCATAGCTGCGTCCCCCCCTACCACTGTGATCTCCAAAGAAACGCAACTCCATTCAACAGTTAGAGATGAACCGGCCAATAACAAAATTTCCCCATTTCTTAATCCCCAAACCTTAGAAACTGCTAAGACATTCACAAAGAACATTTTTTTTACAAATATTTTATCTTCATTAACTTAAAGAGTAATATATCCTACAGCATTCAGCAACCAATTTGTTACATATTCATTTTCAACTTTAATACTGAAAATGTAAGGTTTTTTATTTTGTTTGAAACCTTATAAATTCTCTATAAGGTCTGTAACAGTCATCATATAAATATCGAAATTGCACTAAAAATTAGTCAATCTTATTGTTAATCAACAGTTAAAAGCATTAAATAATTTCAAGGGAAACATCCTTCCGGGGCCGGGTATTGAACCCGGGACCTCTGGTTGAAAGTACCAGCGCTCTACCAACTGAGCTACCCAGGAACTCCACCCGATACCGACTCCATTTTTTCCTTTATATCCACACAACTCGAGTGGGCTGACAAGACGTCAGAGACCTACGTCGAGTGCACACAAACTCTGTATGACTTGAAATTGTGGTTTTCTGTTAATGTACCTACAGTAACGTATATAATATGCAAATCTAGCTTTCAGGTAAAGCTCCCTGTGAAGCAGACTTGAATGATTTCAAGGAAAAAAACAGAGATCCCGGGATCGATACCCGGTCCCGGGACAATTTTTCCCTTGGAATTATTCAAGTGTGCTTCACAGGGAACTTCACCTGAAAAACTAGACTTTCGGTTAAAAACGTTGTCGGTATCCCTAATAATTTAAGTCCAGGGCAGCATTTTATTAGAATTATAAGGTGTCTCTAAACTTTTTAGCAACACTGTACACTCGACATATAATAGGAACTTATTTCATGAAAAAACTGATATTTGAGCGCGATTTTAATTACCTAACCCCGGTACAGATGATTTCACGTCTTTTAACTTAAGTTTCACAGGCTACAGGATTTAATGTATAGTTAATAATGAAATCTATTTTTCCCTCTTACAATTATAATAGATTTAATAAACACATTGTGTATATCGAGCATTGTGAGTATGTCGTACACAGTTCTTTGTCATTCATCTTTAGCGTAATATGACAGCGGCAATGTTCTTAGTGAGCACTCAAAGAGGTGATATAGCGGGCAATGCAGTCTACAGATTATACACGCACAATCAATGGTCACCTGGTGAAAACCTTTTCTAGTACAGATGCGGTAGTCAAAACCATGGATTGCTCCCCTTGTGTAATGGTGACGTAGCTCGAAGTTGGCTGCTTTCCGTTCCTCGTTGTCCATCGCTGGGGTGCGGAAAAATGCAGGGTCAATTTCTGCGGCTTTCTGTGGTCGTTCGTCAAAAAACTTCGTACTGGCTGGGGTTGGTGTCAGGTTGTAGGTGGCCATTAAATCTTCTATGAAGGACGTTGTTCCTGCCAGCTGGTACACGAGTCGGGTTGGAGCGAACTTGGAGATGCAGAGTGTTCTTTTTATATATCTGGACTTAGCCCTGTCTAAAGTTTTCAGGTTTTGGTAGCTCAGGTACGTCCATATTATCTGAATGGCATATGATGCTACCGGTGCGACTTTGAGTTTGAACAGTGCAATTGAGGTTCCGAGTGAC
The DNA here is from genome assembly GCF_040183065.1 of Periplaneta americana. Lineage (NCBI taxonomy): Eukaryota > Metazoa > Arthropoda > Insecta > Blattodea > Blattidae > Periplaneta > Periplaneta americana. Next base: position 12,330,484 of record NC_091131.1, on the reverse strand, counting down.
AGGGACTTGAGGTTTCGTATCCCCATTGTGGCCTTGATTGCCGCGACTGTTCTGTCCTCAATATGCCTGGTGAACGTGAATCCGGTTACTTGCAGGGTCACCCCTAGATATTTGAAATATTTTACTATTTCCAGGGTTTGAGTTTCGCAGATAAACTTGTCCTTTGAGGATAATTTTCCTCCTTTGCGAAACTTCATTATTTTCGTCTTGTTTTGGTTTATCTGCATGTCGTTGTCCTGGGACCATACGACTAGGTTGTTGGTTGCCTCTTGGAGTGAGGTCCTGTTGTTGCTTAGCACAACCATATCATCTGCATACAGATACATTTTCACGTCTTGGGTTGCTACCTTCTGAACCACATCGTGCGTAACCAGATTGAACATTATGGGACTCAGAGGATCCCCTTGCAATACACCATTCCCTCTTACAGTGATACGGTTCAGATCCCTTTTGTGCAGGAGGCTTTAGTTCGATGGGGCGAGGTTTCCAATAACTCTGATCCTCCGTCTTTTCCAGCGGTTCAAAAGAATTGGGATGAAATACTAATCTCTCTTGTTAAGCAGTCCCTTCAGTCATCTTTTTCTTCAGATACAGATCTTGCTCGTTTTTTGGCTGTCCAACAAAATGTTTCAGGATCTTGGCTTCATGCAATTCCTTCCCCTAACATCGGTACCCTTATGGATCCCAGATCCTTTAAAGTTTCCGTGGCTCTACGCGTCGGTTGCAAAATCTGTCACAGTCATAAATGTATCTGTGGCAATATTGTAGATTCTTGCGGCCACCATGCCTTAAGTTGTGTCATGAGTAAGGGGCGTCTCTCTCGTCATTCATCGCTCAATGACATCATTAAAAGAGCATTAACATCCTCAGGGGTTCCATACATCTTAGAACCTTTCGGGATCAGCCGTTCAGACGGCAAGAGACCCGATGGTCTGACTCTAGTCCCGTGGCGTGTAGGCAAATCCTTAATTTGGGATTCCACATGTGTTGATACACTGGCCCCTTCTCATTTGTCTTCAACCTCTAAGACACCAGGATCTGCAGCAGAAAGTGTCGCTGTCAGTAAATACCATAAATATAAACATCTTGCAGATAATTATATTTTTGTCCCTTTTGCGGTTGAAACGTTTGGATCATGGTGTAGTGAAGCCAAAGCTCTCATCTCCACCATAGGCAGAAGTTTAGTGCAGCTTTCTGGGGACCCTCGAAGCAGTCAATATCTAGGTCAGCGCATTGGTATCGCCATGCAGCGCGGTAATGCTACAAGTATTCTTGCATCCTTCCCCGAGTCCTCTTATTTAGATGAGATTTTCTTCCTTTAATTATTCAATTTATTTGTATTTTATTATAGTACTAGCCGTACCCGTGCGCTCCGCTGCACCCGTTAGAAATAAATATAAAGTAATTGCATAATTAAAATAGGACATTTGATCCAGGGAACATTCGTGTTTGATAGAAGGATAAATCGTTTAATATGTTACTTAATTTAAATTGCATACAAATAATTAAAATGCGATCATTTTGGACCAGAGACCACTCATTGGTGCAATGACAATTCTTTTAACATGTTTCTAATTTTTATTAAATGCAACCATAGTTTAATGAACATTGACATCATTTAGATTTAATGTGTATATTTTATTTTACTTGTTATAGGTTTCCATTGAATTATGGTAATAACTTATTTTAACCCTTGTTTTCTACGTATTCAGTAAATGGCGTTTGGCCCACTATGGTTCTGAACCCTTCAAATAACTTAAATTATATTATATAATATTACATTACATATATTATATTATATTATATTGTATTATATTATATTATATTATATTATATTATATTATATTATATTATATTATATTATATCAGAAGTTACTGTAATAACATTATAGCATTATGTCCATCTAGAGAAACTACACTTTCCAATGGTGAAATAATCATTAAATATATAAATCGGTTAATTTAGCTTCCGATATTACTTCATACAAACACAGAAACATTCTCTGTAGGCTATCTTTCATAGCTTTCGATTGTTGCTGTCCAAGGCCCCTTATAGACGAAGTCATTTGTTTTTTATTTCATTACCGCCTTAGATGACAGTGATTTTAATTTTAAAACTCATTTATCTCATTAAATATCAGTCCTATCAAAATTTTTCAAGGAATAAAGCTTATCGCAAATTATTTTTAAAGAAACTTTTGTTATTTAACATTTTTCACAAAAATCAATAATAAGCGAGATATTTCGATTTATTTAATTCAGGCCTCCTTATAACCCCCCTTTTAAATAATGTATTATGAATGACATATAGCCTAAAATCTAAGTTACAACGAACTTAATTTATATTCCAATTTTCATCGAAATCCGTTCAGCCATTATCGCGTGAAAAGGTAACAAACATACAGACAGACAGACAGACATACATACATTTAAACAAAAATTTGAAAAAAAGCGATTTTCGGTTTCAGGGTGGTTAATTATATATGTTAGGACCAATTATTTTTGGAAAATCGAAAATTACCAGAAAAATTTTGGCTATAGATTTATTATTAGTATAGATACATGTCAATGTGAATACAATTACGTATTTTATTTGTAAAATTTTATTCTTAAAATGAAAATTCTAATGTAATATGAACAAGTTATGCCTTGTAGTACAGGGACATCATTTTATTTTTACTTGCATTTTTATTGTACCTGCATTTCTGAATGTACTTCACTCTCACCCCTTCACTAATGTCCTTCCACCCGTCAGACACACAAACTTACGGCCGCTGTTGCATTCGAAGTCTTCAAGCAGTGAAGTAAACACTGCAGTGTATAGTGTGTTTCATAAATATGATTGCGTTTTCTATAGAAGAAAGAACCTATACTAATAATATCGTACTAAAAAAATTATATTCAAGAAACGATAAATTCAATTTCAGAGAATATGATTCAAAATGTTTTTAATAATATTCGTACTGAATTGAAGCCTGCATTGTAATGAACGGCAACCATTTTCAGCAACTTGTTTAAAAATTCAGATTAGCTTTTTTTGAATTGACGTGGCTACAAGCAAAGGAATGCTAGTGACATTTGTAATAACATGAGTTAAGTGCATCCACTGTAAGCAAAAGTATCTAAAATTTTAGTGGCAAAGGGATATTTTAATCGCATCACACATTAAAATTTAAATAAAAATTTCACCGATTTTACGAAAGCTTAAATATTTAAACCCCATTTTCTCAAAAGTAACTTAAGTGCACTTACAGCCCTTTACTTATGAGCCCCTCTTAAATGCACTCTGTATATTGTATGTTAACATCAATAATTAATACTTACTTACTTACTTACAAATGGCTTTTAAGGAACCCGATGGTTCATTGCCGCCCTCACATAAGCCCGCCATCGGTTCCTATCCTGTGGAAGATTAATCCAGTCTCTATCATCACACCCCACCTCCCTCAAATCCATTTTAATATTATCCTCCCATCTACGTCTCGGCCTCCCTAAAGGTCTTTTTCCCTCCGGTCTCCCAACTAACACTCTATATGCATTTCTGGATTCACCCATACGTGCTACATGCCCTGCCCATCTCAAACGTCTGGATTTTAAGTTCCTAATTGTGTTAATTAATAAGCTAAATAAAGTAGACATTACATAACGAACATAGCCGCCTGAAAAGTTGAGTTTTTGAAAAAAAAAAGATGTTACTACTCTACTGTATTTTGATAAATTCCGTAAAAGTGATGATCAAACTGAAAATCGTAATATCGTATTTCCCTACAACATAAATGGATACACTGGATGATTTGTTTACATATTGCACTAGTAACATCAAACTCCTGTAATGGAAGGGGGCAACAGTGGTTCCGAGTAGAGCCAGGTTAATGTTAAAAATGTTGGTAAAAATAAAGTGATGTCCCTGTATTTCTAAGATACGTTTTAGTCTAGTTAAGAATATCTCGTTAGCAGTTATACGAGGTGACGAATTCGATGTTTTTTTGTTGCAGATGGTGTTCCAACTGGGCCCGTGGGGCAAGGTGCTCGTCATGGCGATAGGAGCCGGTGTCGTCATGATCACTCTCATCATCGTCGTCTGTTTCGTCGGACCCGGTTGCTGGGGTTACGAGTGGATACATCGAGGTAATCGCGCAAAACAACTGACAGAAATGTTTATTACTCTCAGACCGGAATTTATGTGTTGGCAAACCAACTCTATAAATACAGGAATTGTTTATCTGCATACATATAGGTTCAAATACGTGGCGCGATGTTTGACAGGACAAGCAAACAGATCCGAGCAAAGCTGCGTTTGTGCTAACTAGGCAGAGAGAGCCCTTTCTCTATTATAGTGACTATTACACTTTTACTACGTCACACTACTTTTGACCAATAAAACGGTACGAAAAGACGTCTTTCAACCAATCATGGCTGCTTATCGCACAATTTTATCGCGTGGACTCATTTCGCTGGCATCAGGGGCGGATGCAAGGGGGGGGGGGACTAAGGGGATATATCCCCTCCCAAAATTTTGAGAAAAATACGAAACAAGAAACAAAAATAATATTAATTTTAATTCGTGAATGTACATAGGAATTAGAGAGTTTTCCACGTAAATTCTTCTTCTTCTTCTTCACTTCATAGTATGGGCAATTGCCCGTTCCGGCTTCAAAGGTCGCTCCATCTTTTCATCGGACGTCCCTGATCTCTTCGTCCTTTTGGTTTATAATTTATTGCTTTCTTGGGAAGTCTGTAGTCGTCCATTCTCTCTACATGTAATTTCCAATCTTGTCTGTAATTGTCTATTTTATCAATAAGTGGGTATACTCCTAGTTCCTGCCTACTATCTTCATTTCTAATTCTATCTAATCTCGTGCATCCTTTTACTTTTCGCAAGTCGCCCTGGTTGGCAAGTTGGTATAGCGCTGGCCTTCTATGCCCAAGGTTGCGGGTTCGATCCCGGGCCAGGTCGATGGCATTTAAGTGTGCTTAAATGTGACAGGCTCATGTCAGTAGATTTACTGGCATGTAAAAGAACTCCTGCGGGACAAAATTCCGGCACATCCGGCGACGCTGATATAACCTCTGCAGTTGCGAGCGTCGTTAAATAAAACATAACATTTTAACTTTTCGCAAGAATCTCATCTCTTCCGCTTGTATTTTACTAACTTCAGGTTTTGTTGTAACCCAACTTTCACTTCCATATAAAAGAGTAGGGACTGCCATTACATTGTAGAATTTCATTTTTGTTTCCTTTCTGCGTTTATTCTTCAAAGTTCTATTAATTGTGCCACATACTATTTGGAATGATTGTAATTTTATTTTTATATCATTATCCTTTTTGTAACTCACATCACATCCCAGGTACTTAAAATTTGTTACTTGTTCTACTACTTTATTATCTATTTCAATCTTAGATCTTACAGTATTTTTGCCTTGAAATGCCATTACTTTTGTTTTTGTATTTGATATGTTAAAGCTATGCTTCTGGCATATTTTATTCAGTTCATATACTGCTTTTTGAAGTTTTGTTTCAGTGTCTTGTATTACAATCATATCATCGGCAAATACCAGAATATTCTCTTTGTTAAAATGTTAAATTCCAAGAACTGCAGGAAGACAAACACAGCGTTCTTACTTCAAGACAGAGAGTCACGAAGAGTATTTTAGGCTTGTAATTTTTCTTCTCTTCTTAGACTATTTCATTAGTCAGCTCAAGGACAGGTTTTTAAATCATAAGGGAATCCTAAAGTCCATACAAACTTTTCTGCCTAAAAACATAGTGCTAGCATCAGATGAAGATTTAGAAACTGCTGTTGAGGCTATAGTAAATCAGTGGCCCAATGATGTTGATGCATCACCAGAGTCTTTCTTCAATGAATTGAAGATGTGGAGAAGAAATTTCCTTGATCAGAAAAATCTTCACCTAATACGTACTGACTTCATATCATCTTTGAACAGGTGCAATGAAATTATTTTTCCCTGCACTCGCAAGGCGCTGAAACTTTTCTGCACGTTGTCTGTAACTATAGCAACACCAGAACGGTCGTTCTCAACATTGCGGTATTTGAAGACTTACTTGAGGAGCAGACAGATTAAATGGACTGGCCTTGATGTATATACATAAAAATGTAGAAGTATAAGCTCATGAAGTACGGGATGAAATGTCTAAGAAGCCTCGTCGCCTTCTTCTGTAAATGTCATTCTGTCATTGTTTTTGTATTGCAGTCATTGTAAATGTTAAAATAAAAAAATTATGGTTTATTTAACAACGCTCGCAATTGCCAAGGTTATATCAGCATCGTCGGTGTGCTGGAATTTTTTCCCTCAGGACTTCTTTTACATGCCAGTAAATCGACTGATATGAGGCTTGTCGCATTTAAACACACTTAAATGCCATCGAGCTGGGTTGGGGTAGAACCCGCAACTTCGAGCATAGAAGGCTATACCGACTACGCTACTCAGGCCAACTTGTAAATGTTTGTGACTCGGAAACAAATTGTGAGTATATAAACTTATTTCTCATTACTCCATCTTTACTATCTCCTCGAATCCCTCCCGAAAAAAAAACCCTGCGTCCGCCCCTGGCTGGCATTATCACCTTCATCTCATTAAGACGCTAGGTAACCATAGCAGTTGAAAAAGTGTCGTAAAATAACTAATTAAATCATCATTATTGTTAAACCCATCGTGCAAACACCATGCTTTCCCGAAAAAACTTAACAATAAGATATTTACAATGTATAATTTATGCATGTTAATATATTATTTTGAAAGAAAGAGAAACTTATCTACACAGAGAGCTTCTGTTGTATATAGACGCCTGAACGCATGTTAACTAAAGACTTATACAGGGACATCACTTTATTTTTACCAACATTTTAAACATGAACCTGGCTATACTCGGAAACACTGTTGCCCCCTTCCATTACAGGAGTTTGATGTTACTAGTGCAATATGTAAACAAATCATTTTACTAGGTATAGGAGGAGAGAAAAGTAGTATATCCATTTATGTTGTAGGGAATTACGATATTACGATTTTCAGTTTGATTATCACTTTTACGGAATTTATCAAAATACAGTAGAGTAGTAACATTTTTTTTTCAAAAACTCAACTTTTCAGGCGGCTATGTTCGTTATGTAATGTCTACTTTATTTAGCATATTAATTATTGATGTTATCATACAATATAGAGAGTGCATTTAAATTGAGGGGGCCATAAAGGGCTGTAAGTGCACTTAAGTTACTTTTGAGGAAATGGGGTTTAAATATTTAAGCTTTCGTAAAATCGGTGAAATTTTTTATTTAAATTTTAATGTGTGATGCGTTTAAAATATCCCTTTGCCACTAAAATTTTAGATACTTTAGCTTACACTGGATGCACTTAACTCATGTTATTACAAATGTCACTAGCATTCCTTTGCTTCTAGCCACCTCAATTCAAAATAAGCTAATCTGAATTTTTAAACAAGTTACTGAAAATGGTTGCCGTTCATTACAATGCAGGCTTCAATTCAGTACGCATATTATTAAAAACATTTTGAAGCATATTCTCTGAAATTGAATTTATCGTTTCTTGAATATAATTTTTTAGTACGATATTATTAATATAGGTTCTTTCTTCTATAGAAAACGCAATCATATTTCTGAAACACACTATACACTGCAGTGTTTACTTCACTGCTTGAAGACTTCGAATGCAACAGCGGCCGTAAGTTTGTGTGTCTGACGGGAGCAAGGACATTAGTGAAGGGGTGAGAGTGAAGTACATTCAGAAATCCAGGTACAATAAAAATGCAAGTAAAATAAAATGATGTCCCTGTATAATTTATGCATGTTAATATATTATTTTGAAAGAAAGAGGACCTTGTCTACACAGAGAGCCTCTGTTGTGTATAGACGCCTGAACGCATGTTAAATAAAGACTTATACATGAACATTACACAGCTGTCAATATTTTAGAGCAGTGCAAGCCAGTCTACGGCGAGTGTCACTATCGCAGTCGTGGTATCCTCTGGATCGGGGTCAGTGATACTTGTCTGCAAGTGAAAGTTATACTCAGCTTTGTTTTTGTTAGTTTACCGTGGGGAATAGCCTACATTATTCCAGTAGATCCTCAAGTATCATTCCAATACATGCCTTTCAGTTGCATTACATACCGAACTCTCTCCGAGTTTTGCCCTTATTTTGGGGAAGGAGCGCATCACTAATACAGGGTGGAGCAAAATATATGATACAAAAGGAACAGTGAATTATAGAAGAACTAGTGGCTTGTGCAGCAACTGCTGCAAACTAAGTTCATTAGACATCCAAATAAAAATTTTTCAGATTTATTTTCAATGAAAAATACCAGACATTCTGAAAGTTATTTTCTTCCATAATAATGAAACGTACTACCTCTGAATGGTTTTTTATGCCAAATACATTTTCTTGAACCTATACATATTCAGTTTTTGAGTTTCAACGCGAAAACGCAAGTAACAATGTCAGACCTGGAATAAAGGAACAATTCCAAAGCCGCCGTTGCTAGGTAATGCTATGCAACGTTGTATTATGCAAATGTACCATACATTTTGTTCCATCTTACAGAATGATTAGATGATTTCCTTTTCATACCGGGAACTATTTCTAAATTCACCACAATGAAAATTCGCTATACACTTGTATTTCTTTACATTAACACGTATAGGTAAATAACTGGACGGACAAAAATGTTGGTGCAAGTGAACATTTTGCTCCAGTTGCATCATCACAGTGTGGTGTGACTATCACATGCACTTGCACTTGCAGGGCAGTCGGACGCATTAGTCATTAGTCACTAGACAACGGACCGATAAGCTGTGTAAACAGATCCCATCGTTAGATAAGCGAAGCTGCTACACGGAGGACTGTACTGTACTTGCTGGGGACAGCTGACGCTGTTACTTCATAAATAGCATTCATTACTTATCGAGCACACCGGAGCAATGAATGTATTGCCTACAAAGTAAGCAGGCAGTTTTGAAATCACGCCCGAGAAGGCAAATACGCTTCTTGAACGCATTTGTTACTACAGAATTTACTGTACTTATAGAAGTTTGTGTTTCCGTTTATCACTTAATCCTTCTGTCAGATGTTTTCCTGCACGGATTTTCATTCTGTATGGATGTGTATATACTAAAAGTCAAGCGGTTTGTAAAGAAACCTTGATATTTCACCTAAGTTCTCAGACAAAAGATCACAACACAATATTGATTGCATTACTTCTTGTCATGTTTTTTATTCACAATAAATTGTTCGTTGAGAGTTAGTTAATTAGCATTACTGTTATTTTATTTTGTAATATTTTAATTTGTACCTAAGTGTCTTGTTTTCTTGTCTCTTGATTATGTATAGAGTTGATTAGCTTTACCTATTTCAATATTGAGTTTGTAATTTTGTCTATCCATTTAGAATTTTTATTTTAAAAATATTAATTTGTACATTTAAATTACTGTATTCTTTTATTTCTGGATGAGTAGAATATAAGACCTGACAGCTGTAACTCCTTGAGAATAAATAAATAAATAAATAAATAAATAAATAAATAAACAAACAAACAAACAAACAAACAAACAAACAAACGAACAAACACACTAATATATAAAGGAATAAATAAATAATTCAATAAATGAAAAAGAAATAAAAAATAAATAATTAACTAGGTAATTAAATAAATTAGTAAACAAACAGACGGACGGACAGACGGACAACTAAATATAAATAAATAAATAAATAAAGTAAATGAATTTTTATTTTAATAGGTTATTTACGACGCTTTATCAACATCTTAGGTTATTTAGCGTCTGAATGAGATGAAGGTGATGATGCCGGTGAAATGAGTCCAGGGTCCAACACCGAAAGTTAGCCAGCATTTGCTATATTGGGTTGAGGAAAAACCCCGAAAAAACCTCAACCAGGTAACTTGCCCCGACTGGGAATCGAACCCGGGCCACTTGGTTTCGCGGCCAGATGCGCTAACTGTTACTCCAAATGTGTCGACTAAATAAATGAATAAATAAATAAATAAATAAATAAATAAATAAATAAATAAATAAATAAACAAATAAATAAATAAAATATGAAAATAAATCAATAAATAGGCCTATAAATAAATAAATACATAAATAAATAAATAAATGAGAAAATAAATAAACAAGTAAGAAAATAAATAAAAAAACGAAAATAAATAAATAGATAAATAAATAAATAAATAAATAAATAAATAAATAAATAAATAAATAAATAAATGAGAAAGTAAATAAATAATTAAAAAAATAATAAAATAAAGAAATAAGAAAATAAATAAATAAAGAAATAAGAAAATGAATAAAGAAATAAATAAACAAATAATTAAATAAATAAGGAAATAATTAAATAAATAAGAAAATAAATCAATAATTAATTAAATAAATAAATAAGAAAATAAATAAATAGATAATTAAATAAATGAATAAATAAGTAATTAAATAAATAAATGAGAAAATAAATAATTAAATAAATAAATAAGAAAATAAATAAATAAATAATTAAATAAATAAGAAAATAAATAAATAAATAAATAATTAAATAAATAAGAAAATAAATAAATAATAAAATAATTAAATAAATAAGAAAATAAATAAATAAATAATTAAATAAATAAGAAAATAAATAAATAAATAATGAAATAAATAAGAAAATAAATAAATAAATAAGAAAATAAATAAATAATTAAATAAATAAGAAAATAAATAAATAAATAAATAAGAAAATAAATATTTAAATAAGAAAATAAATAATGAAATAAATAAGAAAATAAATAAGAAAATAAATAAATAATTAATTAAATAAGAAAATAAATAAATAAGAAAATAAATAATTAAATAAATAAGAAAATAAATAAATAAATAATTAAATAAATAAATAATTAAATAAATAAGAAAATAAATAAATATATATATTATATATATATATATATATATATATATATATATATATATATATATATATATTACATCTGTAATCGTGCTAATGGATCACAGTTCAAGAATTAATCTGTGAGTCCAAACCTTGACGACTGGAAAATGGGTAAACAAAAAGTGTTGGGCTGTAATTCTTTCGTTTTGTAAAGTGTCATAGATGTAGACTGACACACTTAAAGTTTCGGAGTTACTTTTTCGTTTCATATTCAAGATCAAGATAAAGAATAATGCATAGTTTCGTAGCTACAGATCTGCAGTATGATTAGGGGACGTGAGGATGGATTTCCTTTCCTTGTCTTTTCTGATACGTCGCTTTTAAACCTTGGATGTTTCTCTATCGATGACATGTAGCGTTAACCCCAGAAACTATGCATCATGTTGAACACCACGAATATCTTTCTAAGGAGTTATTTAACGATACTGAATCAGGTACGAGGCCATCTAGCGTCCATGGTATTTCGTGACATGATTTTTTAATTCGCCAGGACATGATCTGACATTGGAGAAAAAGCTCAAGGGAAAAGAAATGAGATAATCAGCCTAAGAGAGATTCGAACCCAGTGGTTAAAGCTAGATCTAAACCTGTAGAACTTAGAAACTAAGAATTCAGCCAGGTGCCTCATATCCAAGCCCATGTTTTTCTTTCCAACCTACTCTCTAAACGTCGTTTATCTAAAGTGTCCCTAATTTTATTGTAATGAGCCGGCGATAACGGCTGATAAGGGGAAAGTTTCGCCACGCAGTTCGTTGTCATCCCTTCAGACATGCCGAACTATCCATCATAATAAATCTGAACGCTCAGCTGCTTAATCAACTAATCAGTGTAATGATTAACGCCGTCATAACCTGGAGAGACATTATAACACGTGCAGGGCTCTGCAAACCCTTCGCTACTGAATGGTACAAAGCGCAATGCTTTTGCTATATGGTGTTCCTCAAGGCTCTATTTTAGGACCTTTGTTATTTCTTATTATTATCATCAATTATTTGCCATTTAATACTGATATTGAATCTATTTTATTTACAGATGATACCACACTTTATACTATTGATCAGGGGCGAATGCTAGTCACGAAAGTTAGGCTTGCTCTTTTATTCATAGGAGAAGATGGGAGGATATAATATTTCATAATTAATAAAAATAATCAGACCCACATAAATAATTTATTTTATAATTATGAAATCATTATGAGCCATGGATCATATTCACTTTTCAAATGTAGAAGTTCGATATAATATAACAAACATGGCCAACAAAACAGTTTATTTAGTTTTTTCGACCCTGCCAACCAATGCACATTGTTGTATTGAGCTGCATTGAACGAGCGCACATATTCTCTATAATGTCTGTCTTCTCTTGAATAGTCCTTCGGGAATATGGATTTAATAATAAGGTTTCAACGACACACAATTCCGAACTCATTGCAATATTTCAAATTAATGTTTAAGAATTAATAATACATGCAGCAGCTAACACATGCATTCCGCTCATACAATTACATTGCACTCGCAAATCACAGCACATTCCCGCTGTCAATACTGCTCTGTGTAATGTTAAATAGTCGTTGGTGTAGCTCTCGGACCAGAGCTTCAAACAACACATAACAGAAGCATGTGCGCCTAGGACGGACTAAGGAGGAAGGCACTTGCGCGCGCATCATATTCTCGCTGTTTCTACGTCTTTCCTGTAGCTCCGAGAAACGAGCAAGCGTTGCGATACTTGCGGTGTGCAACCTGCGGATGGTATTAAGCCTATACAGTATTCCAAATATCAAAATAAATTTTAATGTACGTAGTCCCATTTTGAGAAATACACATTCTACGAAAATATTGGGCTTGCGCAGCAAGCATAGCATGCCCTGAGAAATCGCCCCTGCTATTGATAGCAATGGCGTACGCAAGGGATAGTTACCGGGTTTGAACCCCCCCCCCCTTTGAACTTAAAAAAATACACATTTATATTTGAGTATTTTTATATCCATAATCGTTTTCCCTTCTCTAATTCTTCACTGTCAGAGTAACAAAATCTACATCGACATAGATTAGATTAGATAAGCTTTATTGTCAAAGGCATAAAAATGCATACATATTGTCAATAAAATACATTTAAATACATTAAAATTACAATAAATGTCAAATAAAAGATATATTAGGCAAGAGTTCAAACGCCCACACGTGTATATACGGAGTCGGGCCTCCCCAATATTCCCAAGTAATAATATGTCATACTGTGTATCCCGCAGCTGGTGAAATTGTACGTGGGTAAAAAACTATGTTTTTGAACTGTGATGTCCCAAAAGCTAAAAATATTGTAGTAGGTTATTTTGTATGTTCTAAATATGAATTTCAAGCAATACTATATTTATATCTTTCATAGTTTGGCAGCAATCAGAATTTAAAATATTGGTTTAAGAAAGAACACGGTTTCATTCATTGAAGTTTTCTTACTATGTAAAGGAAGATGGAAAAATGATTTCAATGCAGTTCAGAAAAGGAGAGCCTTGTTTTTAAATGCCCTTAAAATGAAATATATATATATATATATATATATATATATATATATATATATATATAATTTTTTAAATAGTTACCCAACGTAAAATAATTTTAAAAAATGTAGAACACAAAATGGAATTCATTTTTACAGACGAAAAAATGTGTTTAATTAATTAATTAATTAATTAATTAATTAATTAATTCAGCCATCCATCCATCCATCCATTCATTCATTCATTCATTCATTCATTCATTTATTTTATTCCATAGATCTTACATGAGCAATGAAGCGTTAAGACGTGGAACAAGTAAAAATTTTACAATATTACAATTACAATTTAAAAAAATTTTTACAGTTTTACAATTTAGTAATTTTCTACAATTTTTACAATTTTGTGCAATTTTTTTTTACAATATTTTGGCGAGATGTAGTGAGATGAGGTGAGGTGAGTCGAGGTCCGAGGATTCGCCAAAAGATTACCCGGCATTTGCCTTTTGGTTGGGGAAAACCTCGGAAAAACCCAACCAGGTAATCAAATCGAAGGGGAGTAATCAAATCAGAGGGACTGATGCCAAGGACTCGCCATAGACCATCCAGCTTCAGTCCCACGGCTGGGGAAAACCTCGGAAGAAACCATTCAATGAGAGCAAAGGGGGATCCAACCCAAGCCCGAACGCAGCTCCGAATCAGCAGCTTTAGAGTATATTGATACTTGGCATGACAACTACAACCAGTGGTGGCTCCTGTACTAGTATTTTTATCAATCCCGCGGATAAAAATCTCTAAATTCTTCTCTCTTTACTTGGTCGAGAAATGACTTTTTGAGGAAAAAATATTTACGTCTTTTAGTTGTTAATTTTTAACTTATCACATCACATGGTGATTTGAATACTTTCAATAGCAGAAGAAAACAAATCTATTAGTTTATTTCACATACTTTTGTGTGACCACTGTGCGAAATTTCACTGAGATTGGAGAAAAACTGCATTCATTAGAGCATTTTGAATGTTACAAAATTTTGAAAATTGGAAAATCGAGAAAACGAGCATCAAAGTACAGTATGCATATGATAAAGGTTGGTAATATTGTGGTAGGAGTAATATTATGATAGTTATTTTTGAGAATTTATTATAATTTTACTGCACGAGAGAAGGACCGGTTTTGTGCAGGAAGTCCACGAACCTTACGGACAAATTATTTAACTATTTTAATCATTACTCTTTTGAGAGATTCTGTTCTATTAAAAAGCTTTAGAGCACGAGATATTTCAAACCCCATTAGGTAGCTGACTTCCTTACATTTATTTATGTTCGACCATGCCGAAATGTAGTAATTATACACCTGGTAGCAGACCTTCAATGCATGTCATTAAAGTACACCTACTCATTAAAGGTCAGGTCTTTCAGCCAATGACGACTCAGGTTATAACTGTTCAGCCAATGACAGGTCAGCTTTCTACCGTTATAAAACCGCAAGTATCGATTATTCTCGGATATGCAATCGAAAGAGAATTAGCGAAAAGTCACGGAGGCTGGAAATCCAATACTGTCGCAGAAGGTTATGTTCTGTTACTATAATAATTAGCGTTAATTGTAAATAATATTCAAATAAATTCAATTTGTCATCTCGTTTTTCAATGTCGAATTCAATAATCAAGGTTATAATATTATATTATTATCAAGTTTAACGGGACTACGTCAAGGTCAATGACGTTATTGTTCCTCGGAAAAAATCAATACTTTCGCGTCTGCGCACATCTCACAATTCACGACCTAGAACAAGGTCACTTCCGATCTTGTCAGTTACAAATAAAATGTGTACATCTGAATACCGGTAATTTCAAGTTAGAAATATGGTCGAGCATAAAAAGTCGTATGAAACTCGCCTATAATAGTAATTAAGAAGCTCGTATAAAAATTATGAAACTCGCTTGCGCTCGTTTCATAAACATCCATACTCACTTCTTAATTACTATCATTATAGGCTCGTTGCATAACGTACTATTATCTCATCTTTCTCTTCCTGGATATGATTTAAGACATGTCGATTCCTGGCGTTTAATGAATACAGTAGTGTATTTGCATTCCCTGCCCGCTCCGAGAATTGTCTCCTTACTACTTATTAATTTCAATTCAGGAATCCGCCCCTGAACACGAGCTCTACTCTTTCAGGGACGAGCTAAAGTTTTTCTGTATATATTATATTTTATGTTACAATTATTAGCAAAATAATAAATAAATAATAAATAAGTAAATACGTAAATAAGTAAATACGTAAATACGTAAATAAGTAAATAAGTAAATAAGTAAATAAATAAATAAATAAATAAATAAATAAATAAATAAATAAATAAATAATAGTACATTATGCAACGAGCCTATAATGAAGGTAATTAAGAAGTGAGTATGGATATTTATGAAACGAGCGCAAGCGAGTTTCATAATTTTCATACGAGCTTCTTAATTACCATTATAGGCGAGTTTCATACGACTTTTTATGCTCGACCATATTTCTAACTTGATATTATTAATTTTTGAGCAATGTCCCGTATGTTGTGAGATGTGCGCAGACGCGAAAGTATTGATTTTTTCCGAGGAACAGATGTCCACATTGACCTTGCTAGGCCATAAGAACCTACAGAGATAGCACTGAAATTAAATTAGACATTGAAAAACGAGATGACAAATTGAATTTATTTGAATATTATTTACAATTAACGCTAATTATTACAGTAACAGAACATAACCTTCTGCGACAGTATTGGATTTCCAGCCTCCGTGACTTTTCGCTAATTCTCTTTCGATTGCATATCCGAGAATAATCGATACTTGCGGTTTTATAACGGTAGAAAGCTGACCTGTCATTGGCTGAACAGTTGTAACCTGAGTCGTCATTGGCTGAAAGACCTGACCTTTAATGAGTAGGTGTACTTTAATGACATGCATTGAAGGTCTGCTACCAGGTGTATAATTACTACATTTCGGCATGGTCGAGCATAAACAAACAAACAAACAAACATACAGATAAATAAATAAATAAATAAATAAATAAATAAATAAATAAATAAATAAATAAATAAATAAATAAATAAATAAATAAATAAATAGGCTGTCTGTCGCATGTAATCACTGCAGCTCGAGTTTTGGTCACCGTTCATTTAGATGAACAAAGGTCTCTTCTAAATTACATACACTGCATAAAATGTTTAGATTTATGGCCCGAGTGGTCTCTTCGTTACTGGTGTTTTCCAAGTTTAGGAGGTCCGTCTCCGTAATATTTTATACAAGCCGAGGCCTGTGGCTGTAACGTCAGTGCAATGAAAAGAAGCACGTTGACGACAGCTATTATTGCGACAGTCGTCTCGATTATATACGGTGAAGCCGGTTGGAACTATTTATCTAACGAAATATGGCAGCTTGTATGGCGATATGTACGTACGTAATTACAGGTTGAGTCACACTTGTCTGTGACGAATCACGAAATCAGGGGTACTCAAGACCAGAGCTGCCAACTGTACAAAACTCCGCTATGCGTAGCGTAGTTCGAACCTGTGTTGAATTCAGACCTTATTCCATCCCGGGGGGAGGGTAGGGGGGATTTATGTTATACCAAAAGGGCGGTGGGACCGACAACTATCAATCAAACAAATCAATACAACTATGAAATCTGCCTCGACATGGGGAACTATTAATAATGGAATTCCTCAAGGATCAATATTAGGTCCCCTACTTTTTCTAGTGTTTATAAATGATCTTGCCCCCCCTAATAAAAGATGTAGGTCATCCCATATTATTTGCAGATGACACAAGTATAGTAATTACAGCCAATAACTCCAACACAATCCAATCTTCAACAGAGGAAATTCTCTTCAAAATACGTGACAAGTTCTCAGTCAATAAATTGGTATTAAATTGTAACAAAACTAACATAATTCAATTTAAATCCTGTCCAAATTCAACGTCGCAAATTTCTAGCGCAATAATTAACAATAGATCCCTATTAGAAACAACAACAACAACCGAATTTCTTGGCTTAAAAATCGATAATATGTTAAATTGGAAAAATCATATGAAAGAAATTACCCCCAAACTAAATTCAGCTTGTTTTGCTATTAGATCTATGCAAAAGATTGTAAATATTAATACCTTAAAAACAATATACTTTGCATACTTCCACTCGGTAATGAGTTTTGGAATAATATTTTGGGGAAATTCCACAGATAGTAACAATATATTTCTATTACAAGAAGGAGTAATTCGAATAATAGTAGGTGCCAAATGTAGGGAATCTTGTAAGACTATTTTCAAAAAACTAATACCCATGGCTTGTCAGTATATCTTTTCATGAATAATCTTCCTCGTATGTAATCGTGAAAACTTTGTAACTAATTCAACAGTTCATAGCATAAATACACGTCAAAGAATGACTTTCATACTCCATCGGCAAGTCTATCGTGCTATCAAAATGGAGTGCGTTATATGGCAGTAAAAATTTTTAATAGCTTCCCTATCGATATAAAAAATGAAACTCAAAACATAAGATTATTTAGGGCCAAATTAAAGAAGTACCTAATTTCTCACGCCTTCTATTCTGTAGGTGAATTCATGACATTCAATAACACTTCATGAAATTGATACTGAAACTTTGTGTTGTACTAGTAGACTATATTGTAAATCTCGTCTGTATATATTTAATCTAGACTGTGACTATAAATTAAGACTTTATAATAGTATTAATTTTTTGACTTGTTCCATATTCTAGCTGTAAAGCAATGTATGAATACCATGGAATGTTAATAAATACAATACAATACAATACAATACAATACAATACAACAAAAGAAACAATAATTCTGATCTCGCCTAGCAACAATAGAGGCACGTTACGTAATAGGAAACATTAGAAAAACGGAAATAAAGAAATAGATTTTTCATACGCTTATATTTTGCTTCAAATACTACTAAATGATAATATAGGCATTAACTTAAAAAGTGTAAACATTATTACGGAAAAAAGGTGAATATGAACTATCCTTCTGCGTAAAAGTGTCCCGTTAAGTCGGTGTTAAGTATCCTTTTTATGTCTAAATGTAGTACAGATAGCAAGTCACATTTTTATTCATGTTCATATTTATTCATACTTCACTTACGGGCTATGACTGGCCACATCATTGCTCATACGGGCTACCCATAACCTCCCAATTTCAACATAACCTATTTTTCTCATCTCAGACTTATGCTTTCTCTATGTTTTAATATTATTTATGCTCGACCATGCCGAAACGTAGTAATTATACACCTGGTAGCAGACCTTTAATGCATGTCATTAAAGTACACCTACTCATTAAAGGTCAGGTCTTTCAACCAATGACGACTCAGGTTACAACTGTTCAGCCAATGACAGGCCAGCTTTCTACCGTTATAAAACCGCAAGTATCGATTATTCTCGGATATGCAATCGAAAGAGAATTAGCGAAAAGTCACGGAGGCTGGAAATCCAATACTGTCGCAGAAGGTTATGTTCTGTTACTATAATAATTAGCGTTAATTGTAAATAATATTCAAATAAATTCAATTTGTCATCTCGTTTTTCAATGTCTAATTTAATTTCAATGTTATATCTGTAGGTTCTTATGGCCTACCAAAGTCAATGTGGATATCTGTTCCTCGGAAAAAATCAATACTTTCGCGTCTGCGCACATCTTACAGCATACGGAACATTGCTGAAGGTCAGATACAAAGAAAATTAATAATATCAAGTTAGAAATATGGTCGAGCATAAAAAGTCGTATGAAACTCGCCTATAATGGTAATTAAGAAGCTCGTATGAAAATTATGAAACTCGCTTGCGCTCGTTTCATAAATATCCATACTCACTTCTTAATTACCTTCATTATAGGCTCGTTGCATAATGTACTATCATACTATTAAATCATCACCTACAAAATGTTTATCCACTCTTCTCTGTCCTATTTATATACTCAAACGAACACATTTTTACCAAACTCGTTCCTCCACTACAGCACCTTCCCCTTTCCCTTTCAAATCACCCCCATCACCTTCAACAAAAGTTCGTAAGTACTGTAATTCTTGCAATATTAGACTTCACCTTTCCTCATGCAAAAATTAAAATTAATAAGTACACTGGAATGAATCAGATTTATTTTTGTCAAGTGATTTATTTTATTTTTATTTTAGTAGGTTATTTTACGACGCTTTATCAACATCTTAGATTATTTAACGTCTGAATGGGATGAAGGTGATAATGCCGGTGAAATGAGTCCGGGGTCCAGCAGCGAAAGTTACCCAGCATTTGCTCATATTAGATTGAGGGAAAATCCCGGATAAAACCTCAACTAGGTAACTTGCCACGACCAGGAATCGAACCCGGGCCACCTAATTTCGCGGCCAGACGCGCTAACCGTTACTCCACAGGAGTGGACTTGTCAAGTGATATGGGCCAGAATTCAAACTTCTTTATAAAATCATTGTGTAACATGGTGCACGCATCATTTTCCATTTCTGTTGAACTAGGCCTACCACTCCAGCGTTACGGCGAAATAGTTTTTTGAAATGATGTTTACGTAATATTTCGTGTTCATTTTTTTTACCATATACTTCTACAGGGACATCATTTTATTTTTACTTCAATTTTTATTGTACCTGAGTTTTTGAATGTACTTCACTCCCATCCCCTCTACTAGTGAACTTCCAACCATTCACAACACAGAGCCGAGGGCGCGTAAGCAGTACTGAGTTAGTGAGTATAGTACATTCCAGAAATATGTTCACGTTTTCCAATGACGAAAGAACTTTCAATATTGAATCACATTTTCGCACAGGTACTGTCGTCCGTTTGCCTACGTCGCATCCCGGTTTCCCCCACCTGCTTCTGTTCCCCCTCTGTAAAGTATAGTAGCTGGGCTGTCTTAGCTCTTTTCTGAAAACATTAATTTCTGTTAGGAATTGGACGTCTACGTAATATTATAAAAGTGTTTAAAATAACTTAAATAATAGGGCCTCGTTAAGTAATTAACTGTCACGTGATTCCCCCTCCCCCTTTCTACGACCCTGCGACAAAACAACTTGAACGGACAGTAGGTAGCATTTCTGAGTGATTTTATCTTTTCGGATCGGGCAGAAGTGAAGATTGAATTTACAGAACGTAAGGTACTCTTGTATAGAGTAGGTACAAAATTATTTCAACATGAGTTACTCGTACGAAGGACGAAAATGGTAATTGGAATTAGGTACAATAGTCTACAGTGTGATAATATGCACAAAAGAACTGAAGCCTGTATCGAAATGAACGGCCACCATTTTAAAAAATGTGTTTAAATATCCATATTATGATTATTTTTCAATTTAACTTCATTCTCTATATTGTACGCTAATGTGCTGTAACAGTATAATATACACTGCATAATTAATACGGCCGAATGGATAGCTCAGTTCGTGAGTAAAACACGAAGTGTTAATACAGTACTGTATTTTGATTAAACAAAAACCTAATGAAAATTATCAAACTCAAAATTGTGATATTTCCTAGTATACATAATTGAACTACTTTTCTTCCCTCCTATACCTAGTAAAGTGGTTTGTATTTTACGCCAGTATCATCGAACTCCAGTCGTGGAAGGGATAGCAAACGGTGTTTCCTGTTTCAATCGTTAATAGAAAGGTATAGCCAGATTAATATTAAAAATGTTAGTAAAAATAAAATTATGTCCCTGTACTTCGGTCGTTGTTTGATATCCACTGTTCTTGCGTAAAATTGAAGGGCTTAGTGCAAGAGGGAGATAACTTCACAAAATTATATTTTTTTGTCTATACATAGGCAAAAATTAGTGGCATGTTTGGTACAAGAACGAGGTGATCCGCTGAATATTGAGCGTGTTAGAAGAGATTGAATTAACTGCCTCTTCTGAGATATGTGGTAAAATGGAGTTACCCCTTCTCGCACCAGACCCTTCAATTATCGTTTTTCATTTGAAAGTGATATATATTTTTCGAAGGAGGTTTCGGTAGCGGGATTGCAAACAAAAACCTCGCTCAAAAGTGAGTTGTACCTTCAAAAGTTTGTGAAACACTGCTGTAAGTTAATATATTATTATCGTTATGTTTGCAGAAGAGGAGGAGAGGCGAAGACGGAGACGGGCTGAGAAGACCAAGGAGCAGATCCCGAC
Organism: Periplaneta americana; assembly: GCF_040183065.1. Taxonomy (NCBI): domain Eukaryota; kingdom Metazoa; phylum Arthropoda; class Insecta; order Blattodea; family Blattidae; genus Periplaneta; species Periplaneta americana. Next base: position 12,308,833 of record NC_091131.1, on the reverse strand, counting down.
GGACTCCCTCAAGCTCGTGGACTACGGGTATCCTTGGAAACGGGACCCTATCCCCGCCTACGCCAACTACGACACAGGTAACGCGACTTTATCTTTCTTCTTTGTGGGTGCACCACTGGCCGAACGGATAAAACGCCTGCTTTCCGCTCTCATGGCCGGTTTAGAATCCCAGGGGGTCCAACTGGAATTTGTAGTGGACAGACACTGTGTCTGGTGGTAGGTTTTCAAGCGATTTCTGTGTTTTGTTTTGATTGAAACCCTGCTCACACTAATAAGTACAGGGGAATGGCAGTGTCACTAAGACTCATATACTCTTTGCAAGCATAACATCAAAAGTCACAAATTGACAAGTTTTCGAATTTTATTTCCAGTGCATTATCAACGGATATTTGTAGCAAACTTTCCTTCAATTTTAAGGCTATTGATCTGTGAAATTTTAACTTCTACACTTTTATACCAATTATTCTGAAACTTTTACCACATATTTCTTACAATGTGGACATGCAATACACGCATTTTTACTTCAATATTCCAATTAATTTACTTACAATTAATTTTTGTTTTTGTTTTTTTTTAATACTGTAAAATTGTCCCAATTCTCGAAGTTTACATATTTTTTCTTTAAATTTATATTCAATTTATTCCTAACAGATGTATGTAAATATGACACATGCTTTTCATATTTTCCAATTACTTTAAAAAAAAATATTTACCACTTTTAGTTGTTAATTTTAATTTTTTTAACTTATCACATCCTCAACACATGGTGATTTGAATACTTTCAATAGCAGAAGAAAACAGATGTGTCAGTTTACTTCACATGCTCTTGTGTGACTTGTGTGAAAAATTTCACTGAGATTGGAGAAAAACTGCATTCATTAGAGCGTTTTGAATGTTACAAAATGTTGAAAATTGTAAAATCGAGAAAACGAGTATCAAAGTACAGCATGTAGGGTAAAGGTTGTTAATATTGTGATAGTTCTTTTTGAGACTTTATTATTTGTATAATATAAATATGATTTTCATTGTCATACACATTTAATATAGCCTAATATGTGTATTTTATGTCATAATTATGTATATATTTATGTAACTATTTGTACAGGGCTATAATATGTATGATTTAATTACAGCCCTAATATACCTTCGGGTAAAATAGGGTTCTATAAACTTGGAAATTCAATAATAATAATACAATTTTACTGAACAAGAGAAAGTTTTGTGCAGAAACTTGTCCACAAATATTCCCTTAATACGTTGACGCAAAAACCGATCTTCCTCTCGCCCAGTAAAATTGTAATAAATCCTAAAAAAAAAAAAATAACTATCACAATATTACTCATATTTATTTATTTATTTATTTATTTAAACTGGTATCAAAATATTACCAACCTTTAGAGCCAACATTTACTCTATATAATATATACTATCGATATCCTTCCTTCCTTTACAGGTCTACCACACATATTTTTCTCCTACACAACGGCGCGAAATATGAACTGAATGAAAATTAAAATAAGTTAGAATGAAGAACAAAGTCTGTCAGAATGACAGCTGAGAGTCAGTTTAAAGGGCTGGAGCTCCACGCACGCGCTGGTCCCTTTAAATTCGTCCTGAGGAGCTTTAAATTGTCATAGCACGGATTTAGAAAACTGAAACATTATTTTATTTTTTAGAACTAAAAAGCAAATATCCATTTTTAATGAGTTTTCGGTACTTTCACCGATCCATAGCCTTAAAGGAAGTTCAGAGGAATTGAAGGCTGTGGTGGAAAACGTATTTGTAATCCAATCATTAGCTCCGATCTTTCATGAAACGTATAGGCTAAGTTTAATTTAAATTCCACGTACCCCGTGAATACTACTGGTCCAGGATATGAACTACAGAGCTTGCTGTGCCAAGAACATACGCAGATGGCTGTGTAATTATTACACCACGATTAATAAATATAAAAACAGCCGTCGGTATAACGTCATCAAGATGTCTGCGATGTGGAAGGCATATTAGCACACGTCTGAAAATAATACGTAGAGCCTCACAGATAAACGAAGTCATGTTCCACAGCGTAGGGTACTGCTACGGGCTAACGTCGCACGTAACTTCTCTTGTATTATCGTAATGTCTTATCTACCCAGGAGTCCGCTTCGCGAAATAGTTATTTGTGTACCTGTAACCGACTCAACCGGCTGGTATCACAAACCATGATTAAGACAAGTTGACGATTGTCACATGTTCAACATTGTGAAAGCATATTTACAATTTATCAATTTTTGAGAAACAGTTTCAAGAAGAACCTTTAAAATTGTTGAGATAATTAACAGTCTGATATGATCTACATAAAGATTAATTTTTGGTCCTACAGAATTTATCTGTTATGGCAGTGATGTCAAAGCAAGCGCATTTTTCTGACCTTGACGTCTTGCGCGGGCATCAAGCGCTAGGTATGGAAGGAGAAATAAGGAACCTGTTAGATTAAGAAAATAGTGGTGTACAAACTTCAAATAGAACGTGACATTTTATGTCGTTATTTTATATGGCTATTTGCTGTTTGATATTATCTATATTGTCTGTAAAACAAAGTACTAACACCAGTTTCTTAATATTGCAGTTAATAACATATTAAATAGTTAAGAAGGAATATTCACATAAATTTCATAGTCGTAAAGCTATACTATATTAAGTGAATCAAACATCATTCATAAAGAAAGTGATATCCCAAAGAAAGAGATTAAGTATGACATGATAAGTTGGAATTAATATTGATGGTATCTTCAGCCTTATAAAAGTAATCAATAAACTAATCTAAAAAATATTACAGTACAAAGCAAAGTTACCTAGGTACTGTATCTGTTTTAAGTGTAACTAATATTACGTAACAAAACTCTTATCGCATTATGCTTTTAAGGTGATATTGGTGCGCAACTTCCTATCATCAGAATATTAAATTATTTTCTCGAAATCTCCTGAAGCTATAGAGCTGACGTATCTTTGTTTATGATGTAACAGTAGTTCCTTTGTTAATTCATTTTCTTACAAACATTTTCCATGCAAATATTTTCAAAATTTTTAATACGTATCTTTAGTAATACATATTTACGACATATTAGATTTACGAAAACACTGTTTCAGCACCTGTAAGGCTACTAAATAAACATATCTGAAAATTTCACCCTTCTGTAAAAAGTTGAGAAAATATTACTTTTGAATAAAAAGGAAACTCTTGAAAAATTAACATTAAAATTGAATCTTACATTCTTATACTGCACTTATACTTCCCAGACAAATCTAAAAATTAACATGGATACAGTTTTAATAAGTTCTCTTCCCTTTATCTATTGAATCAGTGCTGGCCATCCCTGTATATAGCTCGTCCAAGCGGTATATACTAACTCTTTCGTCTGTCTCCTTTCCACTGTAAAGCGCTCAGGCTCTCCCGAGCTCTAAAGCGCGCGCTTGCCCATATGGGCATCAGTTGACATGACTGTGTTATGGTAACAATTGTTATTAGAATTTTTCTCCTCTAATAACAGGTAAATTCTGTAGGATCAAAAATTAATCTTTACGTAGATACTTCGCCCAACAGTGCATATACTGTGGAATCCCGGCCACCAAGTCACTCAATTGAGTGCGCTCCTTGTATAATGGCAGTTGAGTTAATACGCCTATATGTCAACATATATATCGAACATGGAGTAAGCTTACAAAAGGGAAAACACTAGAGGAGGGGGGTTCGATCCGGTGCTGTAGATTGAACTTCGGCGCAGCTCAGTGGTTAGAGCACTTGGTAGTAGAACCAAGGGCCCGGGTTCGATCCCCGGCGCCAGAGCAATTTTTTTTCTCTAATAACAAAAGTCTGATATGAGCTGAATCACAATCTAATGCGTGAAAATTTAAAACGATTTCTACTAATTTTAACATCCTGGTTCCCTTACGGATATTCAAACCAACAGTAACGAGGTAAAGTGATTGTTTTTGAATGTGAACTTCAAAATTCTGAGATAATTTTCTGAACAAAATTATATGTATACACAGCGTGAACCGTAAGTAATATAAATTAATTTCAGGGGGTTATTCCTTAAGATATTTCCTTTTCGAGATAAAAATTGTTTTATATGAAACATTTCATAGCGTGTTTTGGGAAAACCATTGATTTAATTATTCCCAATATGCTCAGTCAATTTAACAGAGCAGTGTATTATGATAATAAATGATTGAAGGAATTTTAGTTTTGTCCTTCAAATGTGCAGAAATTTAATCCGAACAAGTGTAACTTTTCGTTCTACAAAGAAATTTTATCATGTTATATTTGTTGGTATCAAATTTCTATACATTTAAAGGACAAAACTAAAACTCCTTGAATAATTTATTATCATAATAAGCTGCCCTCTTAAGGGGAGAGGGTGGTATTTTTTTAAAACTTTTTTCCTTTTTGGTGTAAAATATTAATTTTTTTATGTAGAGAGCTCATAGCTGTGGCAACTCAACCAAATAAAAATATTTTGAAAAAAAAAAAAAAATTATTTGGGGGCCCAAATTTGAAAAAAATACCCAATGCAGGATTGTACTAAAACCGATATATCTAAACCGTTTTTAAAGATAGATTCAAACAATTTTTTGCAATGTATTTGCAAAAGCATGTTCTACAAACTGTCTGTAACAGAATTTTGATATTAGTCCCTACGTTTGGAAAATAAACAATTAAAATTTAATAACAATTTTCTGATTTTCTTTCTTGCAAACAAACGGACGTATTTTTAAAATGAAATCAATTAATAAAATTCTGTTACAGAGAAAAGTTTCCTAATAGTCTAAAGAATGTGTGTTCTAAATTTCATGCATGTATTTTTAATAGTCCAGAAATTATATCCATTTTTGTCTGGAAATGTAGCAAAAAAATGAAGTTACTGGAAACCGATAAAAGCGGGCGTGTGATTTAAAAATCCATAGCGCAGGAAGTTTAAAAATGACGTCTCAACATCCGATAAGGGCACAAACACCCACAAAACGTTATGCAATGCATTCCACACATATCAAAGGGTATTTTAAAGAAAAAAAAATTTTTATTTAATTTACCGGAAACAACAATAAAGTGGGCGAGTGATTTAAAAATCCATAACGCAGGAAGTTTAAAAAGGGCGACTCAACATCCGATAAGAGCACAAATACCCACAAAATCTTATGATATGCATTCCACACATATCACAGAGTATTTTAAAGATTTTTTTTTATAGTTTACTCATTTTTCACCAAAAAATACCATCCTCTCCACTTAAATTGACTGAGCATACTGAGATCTAAATCAATGGCTTCCCAAAACACACTATGAAATGTTTCATGTAAAACAATTTTTATCTCGAAAAGAAAGCAAAAAAGGGCAACATTGTATTAAATTTTTTCTGTTTGAAATATTCCGAAGAATAATCTCATGAAATTAATGACATTACTTATGGTACAGCCTATACACAACTAATAGATATATAGCGTGTCCTATAAACGCCATTAATTTATTAAAGTTAGCCTATACTGTAGTATACCAGCGTGGATAACGTGTCAAGTAGAAGCATTTTGAAGGAGTATCAAAGATAATGAAAGTTACTTTCAATTAAGGTTAATTTTCTTTTTTTTTTGTATTAAAAGTCGTTAAACAAGCATGCTTACTGATACCTGATGACGTGATTTTGGTTCCGCAGTCGAATAATGTAGACGGCGTTTTTGGGACACTATAAAATCTTATTGTCAACCGATACGGTGACTCAGTGCTACGGAGATGAGCTTATAGGTCAGGCGATCCGGGTTCAAACCCCGCTTCAGCCTGAATTTGTAAGTTCTTGGGCAAACTCGTGGTCTACGCATCTCAGGAGTTTAGTTTTCTCTGGGTGCTCCGATTCTCTTGTCATATCACAACAATTATTTTTATGCTCGACCATGCCGAAATGTAGTAATTATACACCTGGTAGCAGTCCTTTAATGGACCTAATTAAAGCACACCTATTCATTAAAGTTTAGGTGTTCCACCAATCAGAAAATACCATTGTAGCAATATGAAAGCGCAAGTATCGATTATTCTCGTATATGCAATCGAAAGACAACTAGTTCTGTTACTATAATAATTAGCGTTAATTGTAAATAATGTTCAAATAAATTAAATTTGTCATCTCGTTTTTCAATGTCTAATTCAATTTCAAGGTTATATCAAGATTAATGTTTATTTTACTATCTAGCTTATATCAAGGTCAATGTCGACATTTATTTCTCGGAAAAAATCAATACTTTCGCGTCTGCGCACATCTCATAATTTACGAGGTATTGCACAAGGTCAGTTCCGCTCCTCAGTCAGATAAGAATAACATGAATACTTATGAATAATTTCAAGTTAGAAATATGGTCGAGCATAAAAAGTCGTATGAAACTTGACTATAATGGTAATTAAGACACTCGTATGAAAATTACGAAACTCGCTTGCGCTCGTTTCATAAACATACTCGCGTCTTAATTACTACCATTATAGGCTCGTTGCATAATGTACTATTATATAATCATTCATTACGAGAGTGTAATGTGGAGCCATCGCCTGTGGTGAACTCTGGATGGTATCTGACGAACTAAGTAGTGTACGCTTCTCTGAACTAGCGGCATCTATCGGTCGATTTCTAAAACGAGGTCTAGGGCACCTTTAAACTGTGTTTAGATTTTATAAAACGAGGGTTCTTTTTCATTTTTCTGAGCCATGGCTCGAAACCATGGTCTGAAGCAAAGACCACAACTAGGGTAATGACGTCTCACACTAACGGAATATCTGCTCCGCCACTAGAAAATGGTTACATTGACATGACTGTAGTTCAGCTTCGGAAATAAAAAAAAATAATCAACAAGATAAGAATTATTAAAATATGCTTTAATAAACCAATTGATTACTCATCTGAGCTTTTGTTTACTGATTTTAATGTTTTGAAAATTAAACAGATTTATTATATTGCCTTATTAATGTTCATACATAAAAATCGTAATAAATTCAAATTGTATCATCATAAATATGGAACTAAAAGATTCGATTTTATACGACTAGAGGAACCAAAGTGTTTCACAAGCACAGCTCTGAGCCATGGTACCTACTTTGGTCCAAGGTTATACAATAAAATAATTGATAAATACCCAAATTTAGAAAATTTTAGTATCAGAAATTTCAAAAATAGCGTTAGGAATTTAATTTTTAAAGAATATGTATTGATTTAATATGTATATGTATTTGTATGACTTAAATTGTTAAAATTGAAATTGTATTTTTAAATTTAATTTATTCCTGTAATTTTTTTTTGACCCAGTTTGTGTCAAATAATTATCTTTGCGTTTATCTTTGTGTTTAGATATCTCTCTGAGCACGAGTTTTTTACTCCTTCAGGGAAGAACTAAGATTGTATTTTTGTCCATGTTATTTTATCAACAATAAACATGTAAATAGTTTGGTTTAGTTTTCAACCCCCGTAATGTCTCATCTCCGATGAGTGTACTTACGTTCAATACGCCCCACATACTGTACAAGTTATTCTCTTATCAACTCTTTGGGCCTCACAAGGTTCGGAATGGTCAGTACTAGACGTGCTAAAAAAGAAACTTCTAGAAGAAATCGAGGAAATCATCACGTGCTTGGGAAACTTCTAGCGCCTGTGGCGTAGGCAGATTAAATAACAGTACAGTTTGACGAGTTGCCGGATTGTAGGCGTTGTTTTAAACTGGACAGGCGATATTTTACGAATACAGTAAGCGGCAAAACAAATAACACTGAAATTATCGCTTATTTGCTGTCCATGTTTCTCTAGCAACCAAGGATTTATGTATTTTATATTATAGTTTGACATATCGTATATTCAGTGTTGGGGTTAGCGCTGCAATTATGGTTCTCACAACAGAGCTGAAGGTGCTTATTGTCGAGCATTATTTCCGGTCATACGGAGTACTGAAATTACAAACATAACCTGGAAAGTCATTATAACATGTAAGGCGACAAAAGACTTTACAATATGTCGAACTGTTATATCATAAATAAATACTTCGTTGCTATGGAAATGTGGACAACAGATGAAGAATAATTTCAGTGTCGTTTGTTTTGCCGCATATCGTAGTGTCATCAATAACACATGATTTTCTCATTACATTACATTTTGTGCGAGATCGTGCGTATTTGCTCGTTTTCCACACAGAACCAATACGCGGTAAGTGTGAAATACCACATTCAGTATTCCCAACGTAACACACATAACAATTTCCCTCTTCTTACCGCTTAAGCGCGACATTCATTTTACTGCTTTAGGCTTTTAACATATTATTTTTAGAGACGTTTAACATAGTAATAATTATAAATTGGAAACTTACCACTGCAATTTCACCTAAATTGCAATGTTAATTATTTTTTTAAATATTTGCAAAAATTAAGTAAAATCTACTACTCCACGAAACTTATTGCATTCCTGATACAAGTAACATTAAGGAAGCCGTGAAAAAATCAACGAGATTCCAGATGCCGATGTTATTACTGCAATATGTTATATAAATAATATTGTTAAAATATTAAAATGAAAAATAAATCATTACATAACCTTACCGTTTGTTTTAAGTTCGCATTTATAGACTGGGGGAAAAAAAGACAGACGTATATGACGGCCTGCTGGAGTATAGTAAACACAGAAAACATTTTACAGCAACAATTTTGAAGAAAGATATTTTGGTTTTCCGAAGTTGGCGTCATTAAACAGAAACCAACATGGAGATTTCATTGCAACTAATTAGAAATTCGTGTTTCAGGTATGTAATAAACGATCTTCGCACAAAATAATGTACGATACACGAGCGGTATGTTTGTTTTCATGTTCTCGGAAATTAAAAAAGCTCAACTACGTTTCGCTTTTTCAATCTTTTCCTCGACCATGAAAACGTCAACATACCGCTCTTGTAACATATATTACTATTATACATTCCTTCACAATTTAGTTTTTCATGATATCAGTTATATTCCTGTTTATGTCAAGTATCCACGTTTTATGTTACACTTTACACATGATTGCCGGTTGAAAGGAACACATACGCAGATACAAGGACAAACTCGTAAATCCACATGAACTAGCTATTGATAAAATGTAAATAGGCAAAGAATGAAGCAAAACAAAACGAAATAATAAATATAGTTACAAAAAGTAAATACTTTGGACTCTATAGCTTTTTTTAGTTGATTGTCTAACGACGCTGTATCAGTTATTTGGTTATTTAGCGTCGATGGAATTGGTGATAGCGAGATGGTATTTGGCGAGATGAAGCCGAGAGTTCGCCATAGATTACCTGACATTCGCCTTACGGTTGGAGAAAACCTCAGAAAAAACCAACCAGATAACCAGTCGAAGCGGGAATCGAACCCACGCCCGAACGCAACTCCGGATCGGAAGGCAAATGTCTCTGCCCAGTGAGTTACGCCGGTGGAAATTTTTAATATTTTTTATTTTTACATAGATGCCGTGAGATCCAACGAGCGGTGGAATTAATTTTTCACAAATTTGAACAAAATAGCTATACGTGTATTGTGGAAATGTGTAAGATTATTTTACTATTTAATAAACTCAAGACGCAACATGAATGTGAGACTTGTTTTTGTTTTGGTTCACTCAGGCGTTTCAGATAGAGGTCATAATTATACAGGGACATCATTTTATTTTTACTAACATTTTTAATATTAACCTATCTATACCTTTAGAGAACCGGAAACACCGCTTGCTCCCCCCTCCAAGACTGGAGTTCAATGATACTGGCGTAAAACACAAATCACTCTACTAGACATAGAATGGAAGAAAAGTAGTTCATCCATTTACGTAAACTAGGAAATATCGCGATTTTCAGTTTGATAATTTTCATTAGGTTTTTCTTTAATCAAAGTATAGTACTGTATTAAGAATAAGTGTTTTTACTCACGAAGTGAGTTATCCATGCGAACGTATTCATTATGCAGTGTATATTATACTGTCTACAGCACATTAGCGTACAATATAGAGAAAGAAGTTAAATTGAAAAATAATCATAATATGAATATTTAAACACAATTTTGAAAATGGTGGCCGTTCATTTCGATACAGGGTTCAGTTCTTTTGTACATATTATCGCACTATAGACTATAGCATCTAATTCCAATTGCCAGTTTCGTCCTTCGTACTAGTAACCAGTGGCGTAGCATGAAATTTTGAGCGGGGGAAGCTAACTCAAGTTGTCTTTCATGCAATATGAGAAAACGTATTACAAACTACAGTCTTAAAATAAATAGTAGTCAATTTCAAGTCAGCAGTCGAAGATTGGTTGGAACATCGTAAGTAACACCAATAAGGCATGACCTCAAATGAGACGTAGTAAAATATGATTTCACGGTTTACACATATCTCTAACAAATAGACACGTATACGTATAACATTAGTTCACTCCCTGTCATACTTAGAGAAATCACAATATTAGTATCATTACGTAAGTATGCGTCTGTCTTTTGGTTGTGTCCTTCATTGACAGCAAGGGAGTCGGTCATTTGTTTTTTAAATCACACTTTTGTTCGTAAGTCAGTCTTGATAATACAATTGTCCTAAAAAATTCAAGTAAATTAGTGTCAGGAACTGTTATTTCACTCATTATTTATTATATCAGCCAAATGCACACTAACACTTCAACTGAACACAACTGACGAATAGGGATAATTCGGAAACTACTTATTTTAAATGTTAAAGCTAGCTTCTTTTCGAGCCTTGCGACTAGGGCAGTTTAAAAGGGATGGAAAATCTGCGGGGTGGATTACACAGAAGAAACCGGTCTGGTTGGAAGCTGGTGTGTGCAGGCTTCTTGTTTGCTGCTGCATCACAAATAATCCTGAGCTGCCGCATCACAATATTTAACGCGTAAATATAAATTCTATTAAAATTAATAAATAATTTTCTCCATAAACTGCAGGTTTATTATGAAATTATTATTAACTGGGGAAGCTAAGCTTTTTAGCTTACATTGACGCTACGCCACTGCTAGTAACTCATGTTGAAATAATTCTGTACCTACTCTACGTACTGTGAATTCAATCTTCACTTCTGCCCGACCCGAAAATATAAAATTTCTCAGACATGCTATCTACTGTCCGTCCAAGTGGTTATGCCGCAGGATTGTAGAAAGGGAGGAAATCACGTGAAGTTAATTACTTAACGAGGCCCTTTTATTTAAGTTAAATTAAACAGCTGTATAATATTACGTAAACGTTCAATTCATAAGAGAAATTAATGTTTTCAGAAAAGAGCTAAGACAGCCCAGATTTTACAGAGGGGCGAGCAGAAACAGGTGGGGGAAATCGGGATGCGACGTAGGCAAACGGACAGTACCTGTGCGAAAATATGATTCAGTATTGAAAGCTCTTTCGTCACTGGAAAACGCGAACATATTTCTGGAACGTACTATACTCAGTAACTCAGTACTGCTTACTATCTGGGAGTGGGAGTGAAGTACATTGAAAAACTCAGGTGCAATAAAAATTGAAGTGAAAATAAAATGATGGCCCTGTACTCACGCGTGAAGTAGCCTATAACAGGCATAAAGCCGGCTTAATATAATGGCTAATTTATACGCTTAGGTTCTTTGAACTCGAAACATTCGCAATGAAAAGTATAAATAACTCTCCGTATAAAAATAAACTTCTCCGAAACGCAAGGATCTACCTTGCCCATTTCATGTATATTCGTATTACTAAACAAAAAATAATAATAAAAATAAAATTTGGAAAGTCATTTCGATGGACTTCTGTGTCCATCGGCATTTTGTACACATTTTTGTATTTCAAAAAAATACCTATCAATTTTTTTTTACTAAAAACTTATACTTCATGTGTATAATTCATACGTAAACTCACTATAGTCCCGTCGGTCTAATTTCCGGCAGCCAATCGTGTTGTAAATCGGCTACATTTAAACGTGTGCGTCTTGTGATTCGCTGAGGAAGACGTTATTCATTTCTTAAGGCTCGATAAATAGTTAATATAATCGCCCGCCATTTTGGTTCTTTCGTTGGCGTTCGCAGAAAGCACACGAGGAAGTTATTTGCCGCTCAATTATTTGCTGAATTACAGTGCGTTTGATTTATTATCATAGGAGCTACGACATGATAATGTTTAACGGTGAAGCAAATAGATTCCTCGTATGGTAGCTCGACAACGAAAGAATAAAAATGGCGAACGATACTACCTACCTAGAATTCATAGAGCCTTCATTTCCTAAGACGTAAGCAAAGAGGAGGAGTCACGCCGGGAATAACAGCGTCGCGACTATAGTATCGGTACATATTAATGTGGACAACATCCCTCCAATTGTTTAGGAGAAATCGCTATACACAGACAATCATGCGGCGTGCGAGAAACCACTTTTTCGATGTCGATGATGTATTTCTCCGAAAGCCTAGAGATAGGTTCAATTTCAGATAAGGAAGTCGAGAATTAGTTATTGTCCTTCCTTAAGAACCGGGTCTTACATTTCTAGAGTTCACATGCGTCTGCATTCTGCTGTCCTAAACGATGGTCTTCCGTGCTCTGCTGACGTCACAATGCTTGTTTCAGTGAGCTCCACGGGGTCGCTGATCGGCCGCATGCCCAGTCACCGGGACTCGACGTACAGCTCCATGTCTGAGGCGACCGACAATCGATCTCTGTCAACCAAGGTAGGTACGAAATACTTTCGACTTCCTTGCTCTTGTTTTACTTATTCCGTCCACTATTACAGACGCTGGACTTCCTATTATGTGATCGCCCACACAGAAAAGTAGAATCGCAGTCACGAACACGGCAGCTGCTTCCCCATCTTACGTCCGGAGTCATCCCGTAAGAGGAGAGCGCTGTGTCTGAATAAAGAAATGTGTTTAACGCGAACTAAATGAAGTAACATATCGATAACTTGTAACTTGTGATGGATAAAACAGACGTTGCAGAGGGTTTATCTCGGGGTTCTCCCCGTTTTCCTCTATCATTCTACCAATACTCTCAAATTTCCCCTCACTTCATCTATCATCTGCTGTCGTAAAAATACGCTGGCGTAGTGTCTGGATATATTATGGGTTTCCGATACTGATCTAAGATCTAAGGCAGTGGTTCCCAACCTTTTTTGACTGACGCACACTTTACTGAACGCCCACGATATCGCGACACACTTATTTGATTTTAATAATAATTTATTTATTTATTTATTTATTTAATGTGCTGTACAACAGCCATTGGCCAATTACAGTTCAGCACAAATATAACAAAAAACATAAAACAAAAATAATTATTACACATAAATACAATTACAATTAATTACAATAATGACGATGAATGGATAACTAAGAATACTATGAGACAATGTTAATTGAGTATAATGCCTAAAATAATACATAAATGATAAATCGATGCCAAGAGCAAACAAAGTCTATACATTGAAGGGATCGAATTCGCAGCCATGCATGTTGGCATTTTTAATGCATCTGGAGACTGGTGAAAGGAATTTCGAATTTCTAATATAGAAAAGTTTGTGGGCTCTCATATCTTTTGTTGGAATACGTAAGGTAATATTGTTTAAGAAAGAGTCACAGGATATATCACCTTTGAGGACTTTACAAAAGAACAGATAATCTAGCTCATGGCGTCTAGCATATAGATTTTGACAATTAAAATATTCACATTTTTTCTCATAACTATACCCGGAATTAATGGGCAGAAATCTGAATGAACATAAGGATATAAATTTTCTTTGTATATTTTCTAATTTAGCCGAGTCCGTAGTTGTAATCGAGTTCCAAACTACAGATGCATATTCGAGTTTCGATCGCACCAATGTATAGTATAGCATTAAAAGAGAATCGGGCGTGGAAAAAGAATAAGTTATTGACCGTATAGTAATAATAATAATAATAATAATAATAATAATAATAATAATAATAATAATAATAATAATAATCAGTACTTTTCTGGACAAAAAGGCGAATATTTTATAGCGGACGGGGAGATGATTACTGTTCACTGTACGGACATTTTCTCGTTTTTAACCTCGTTTTCGTCCAACTAAGACTTTCAAGATCTAAGCGGAATTCAAAGAAAAATTCTGTGGTGTTTGGGTAAAGGGAGATAAGTCATAAAAATGAGTTCGGAGATATATGAAAATTAAACTTGGAACCCTTATTACAAATAATTTTCTACACAAATAAAACACATCAACTGCTTGTATTCTTTGATTTTTGCACACCCAACTTGTATAATTTAACTTATGTGTTCATCTGGGGAACAAAATTCTACCTGGACAAAAAAAATGACTCATACCCCTTTACCCGAACACCACAGAATTATATTAAAACATAGTTATTCACATATATTTCGGTTCCATGATGAAAAATGCAACAAAAAGGTGCAGGAACGCCGTTCCAGCGCGTTACGCCGGAAAAAAGCACTGATAACTTGTATGTAGTGTCGGACATCCAGTGTTGTAGATAAGGTTGATGTTAACATGCAATCGAAAATTCTAAAAGAACAAGCAGCAACTTGAGTGGTATTAGAAAAAATTCCAACCTATCTATGCTGGATATCCGACAAACATTTTTATTATAGTTTTTGAAAACTCGCCTATTTAAATTAATGTGAAGTGTGCGCTTGGTGGGTTGCACAGAGTTTCTCTATGCGTGGCCTTATGGTGGAAAAACTGAACAGAGCACTGTTGCAGGTGTTCACGTTTCATTGGTAAGTCTGCCTCAAAATAAAATGTACCATATCAAAGACTTCGTTGTAAATAAAAAATGCGTTGCAAAGAGACTTTCTAGACGGCTTAAAATTTATTTTTCAATTCCAAAATTTCGCGACACACTGCATGGAGCTGTGCGACACACCGGTTGGGAACCCCTGTTATAAGGGCTTGCAGCTCCGGGCTCTGGGTTCGGTCTCGGCAGTAGATGATGGGTTCTTACCTAGGAACCAGGAAGGATGGTCCACCTGTCAGTGTCGGATTCAAGAATATTACCCTATCATCCGTCGGATTTAGACAATTATCAATATCAATGGGTCTAAACGGTTGAAATGTAAGTATCCATTCCGGATCCAGCTCCCTTGAAATCAATCAATCAATCAATCAATCAATCAATCAATCAATCAATCAATCAATCAATCAATCAATCAATCAATCAATCAATAAATCAATCAATCAATCAATCAATCAATCAATCAATCAATCAATCAATCAATCAATCAATCAATCAATCAATCAATCAATCAATCAATTTTTTATTTTTTATTTTCTTGGTTTATTTTACGACGCTGTATCAACATTTCAGGTTATTTGCGTCTGAATGATATGAAGGTGATAATGCCGGTGAAATGAGTCCGGGGTAAAACACCGATAGTTACCCAGCATTTGCTCGTATTGGGTTGAGGGAAAACCCCGGAAAAACCTCAACCAGGTAACTTCTCCCGACCGGTATTCGAACCCGGGCCACCTGGTTTCGCGGCCAGACGCGCTGACCGTTACTCCACAGGTGTGGGTCAATCAATCAATCAATCAATCAATCAATCAATCATTGTGCTCTTCTCTTTAGAGAGTCAAGAAAGTAATACCAAGCAGCATGAGTGCTAACTAGTGGTAAAAGTACGAAAATTCATTCAAGTTACCTTAATTAATACAAAAAGCACATGGGACCACTTCAACAATGAAGAAATATTATAACTCGTATCCCCCCAAAAAACAAGGTGTATGATTATGTCTTGTGATCACGACATGGAAATATAAAAATTTGAAATTTATCCTTTGAAAAGGAGGAAAAATTCAAATGCCTTGGAACAACAGTAACAAATATAAATGACACTCGAGAGGAAGTTAAACGCAGAATAAATATGGGAAATGCCTGTTATTATTCGGTTGAGCAGCTTTTGTCATCTAGTCTGCACTCAAAAAAGCTGAAAGTTAGAATTTATGAAAAACTTATATTACAGGTTGTTTTGTATGGTTGTGAAACTTGGACTCTAACTTTGAGAGAGGAACAGAGGCTAAGGGTGTTTGAGAATAAGGTTCTTAGGAAAATATTTGAGGCTAAGAGGGATGAAGTTACAGGAGAATGGAGAAAGTTACACAACACAGAACTGCACGCATTGTATTCTTCACCTGACGTAATTAGGAACATTAAATCCAGACGTTTGAGGTGGGCAGGGCATGTAGCAAGTATGGGCGAATCCAGGGTGTTAGTTGGGAGACCCGAGGGAAAAAGACCTTTAGGGAGGCCGAGACGTAGATGGGAGGATAATATTAAAATGTATTTGAGGGAGGTGGCATATGGTGGTAGAGGCTGGATTAATCTTGCTCAGGATAATGACCGATGTTGGGCTTATGTGAGGGTGGCAATGAACCTCCCGGTTCTCTGAAAGTCATTTTTATAAGTACGTACAGTATATTCTTCTTATAAATGACAGAAACCACAAATAAAACAGATCGTGATGCTAAATATTAACAAATCTTGAAAACCCAGATGTAGATACTCTAATTTACAGTAAGTAGCAAATAATTTATCTGACAATTCGATGACGCGGGATGTTGATCAGTAAGAACTTATCACTGACGTGTGAATGACAGCTTGGGAAGTAATCAAGCCATCATGTAGTTGTTTACTGCAGGCGTGTTTCAATGTATGACGAGGTGGCCGAGTGGTTAAGGCGTTGGACTGCTAATCCAATGTGCTCTGCACGCGTGGGTTCGAATCCCATCCTCGTCGCAAGTAGTTTAAATTCTGTAATGGATATTGCAATTACTTCAAGGTACTAGATAATATAAAACTTTAGGAATAGAAAGTTGTCCATTTTGCCACGTACTTCCTATTTATAATGGCACTAATATTACAGTAAAAAAGCTGACAAAGGAACATATCGTGGGGTTTCTGCGAAAACCCTGTAACTCCAATTTTGCTGAATTATGTTGCTGGATTGTTGTTACTGTTGATTAGAGTTAAAGAGAATAAAGCTACAAAAACTATTCAGCATTTTATGCAACAGTTGTGTTTGCTGTATTAAATTATTTGGAAACGGTGTATACCCTTCAAGAGAGAACAGAAATCATCCTTATTGATTAAATTTAGGAAATTACACAAAATAAGCTGTGTTTTCATCCTATAATCAACTGATAATAACAAAAATATAGGTTGCCAGGCAACGATAGAAAACAAAAGATGCGAAAACAAATGAATGATATGTATAAACAATTGAATACTCTTTCAAATTTAAGTATCACAAGATAGAGGTGCAATTTGAAATTTTAAAGTGGGGGTGGCTAGGGTGGGGAAGTGAAATTTAATAATCAGTTAAGACTGCTTTTAAACTTCCCCCTAAATATCTAAATTGTCGGTTTTTTTTGTTTAATTAAATCCTATTTAAATTACACAGTTATTTAGATTGGAAAGTTTTGAAATGAACGCTCTGTATTAAAGAATTGCATGTAAAAATCATGATTTTTGTTGAAAAACAGTAACATAAGAATTAAAGAAAAACAGTACCTTTAGAATGTTAAAGAAAAATAACTAGTTAATAATAATTTATTGATTTATTTATCTACTTATCTATTTATCTCAACACCTAGTTTTTTTTAAATATATATCTCTTTATTTATATACTGAACTTTATGTGGTGATTTACAACGGTTGGCCAATAGAAGTCCAGCATAGTGAGATAATAACAAACAACAATATACCTATATTGAAAAACAGTGATTACAAACTGGATAACAGTGATTACAGTGAGAGCAACACAATAAAATGATTTTTCAACACTAATCTATAGGTATTAATAATAAAACTGTAACCTAAATTTTTCTGGTAATTTTCGCTTTTGCAATAATAATCGGTGTAAAAATTTATAATTTGCTCTCCTGAAACCACAAATCGCATTTTTGAAATTATTATTTGTCTGTCTGTCTCTCTGTTTGTTATCTTCTCACGCGATACTGCTCGATCCAATTTCTATGAAAATGGTATATAAATTACGTTGAATCCCACTTAAAATTTAGGTTATATGGCATTCAAAATATTTTCTTTAAAGGGGGGGGGGGTTATAAGGGTGTCGGAAGTCAACAAAAATCTAAACATCTCGCTTGTTATTGATTTTTATGAAAATGTTACATTACAAAAGTTTCTTTGAAAAATGTTTCCGACATGTTTTATTCTATGGAAAATTTTGAATTGGCTGATATTTAACGAGATATATGAGTTTTAAAATAACAACGAGTTTTATATCAGTGCCGCCTCAATCAGACTGATAGACTACAATGGAGTGAAAAGAAATGTTCTGCGTTTATTTAAGACGGCGTTGCACAACAAACGGAATATATTCAATTAACACTATTGTTATATGGATGTCGCTGTAAGCTATATATATATATATATATATATATATATATATATATATATAATATATATATATATATATATATATATATATATAGTCGAAACATTTTTATTACTTAATTACGTATTTGAGTTAGCCACGGTAATGTAAAGTCCTACTTTAAACTTTATTCAGTCCACATAAAGTGCTAATTTTATAATACTTTTAAATTTTTTTGTCCACGGAATAAGCGATTTATCCTTTTACTAATAATAAAACTGTAACCAGAATATAATTGTGGTAACAAGTGCAGCGCACTTTAAGTAATTGATGACTATTTTACAATATAAAATAAGGATTATGAGTGCACAATGAACAGGCTATTTATTTACTTATTTATTCAGTTACTTACTTACCCAATTTATTTATTTACGTATTTATTTATTTATTCATTCACTTATTTTCTTACCCTATTTATTTATTTACATATTTATTTATTTAGTTATTTACTTACTCTATTTATTTATTTACGTGTATTTAGTTATTTACTTACCTTATTTATTTACTTATTTACGTATTTATTTATTTATTCAGTTGTTTACTTACTCTATTTATTTATTTACCTACTTATTTACTTATTTGTTCAGTTAATTACTTACCCCATTTATTTATTTATTTACACTATTTATTTGCATATTTATTTATTTATTTACTTATTTATTTATTCATTAATTCATTCAGTTATTTACTTACTCTATTTATTTACTTATTTAAGTATTATTGATTTATTTGCGTATTTATTTATTTACTTATCCTATTCATTTATTTACTTATTTACGTATTTTTTATTTATTCAGTTATTTACTTACCCTATTTATTTATTTATTTACTTATGCACGTATTATTTATTTATTTATTTAGTTATTTACTTACTCTATTTATTTATTTACGTGTATTTAATTATTTACTTACCTTATTTATTTACTTATTTACGTATTTATTTATTTATTCAGTTGTTTACTTACTCTATTTATTTATTTACCTACTTATTTACTTATTTGTTCAGTTAATTACTTACCCCATTTATTTATTTATTTACACTATTTATTTGCATATTTATTTATTTATTTACTTATTTATTATTCATTAATTCATTCAGTTATTTACTTACTCTATTTATTTACTTATTTAAGTATTATTGATTTATTTGCGTATTTATTTATTTACTTATCCTATTCATTTATTTACTTATTTACGTATTTTTTATTTATTCAGTTATTTACTTACCCTATTTATTTATTTATTTACTTATGCACGTATTATTTATTTATTTATTCAGTTATTTACTTACCCTATTTATTTATTTATTTACTTATGCACGTATTATTTATTTATTTATTCAGTTATTTACTTACCCTATTTATTTATTTATTTAATCCGATAGGACTACTTAATAGAGTACGCCAGCGTTTCTCAAACTTTTTTTTTGAAGTGGGGACCACTTTTATAAGTGAGAACAGTTCCGCGGACCACCTTACTCTTGTTCCCTTCGAAAGCAAATTGATCATTTTCGTAGCATATTTTAATACCAGTATACTTATATTTTAAAATTGAATTAAGGTTCGGTACTTTGGTCCTCTGTTATGAATTCGGGTGGTCCCTGGCTGGGTTACAGGCGCGGCGCCAGATGTGCAGGGAAAAGATGGCGAGAAACACCACGTATATAGTGCTTTAAATCCCTCTTTTGTTGCTGAGAGTAGAGTGGGAAGTCGATAGACGGGTAGGGTAATAAATTTCATAAAATGTCAGTACTGGGAGAAAAAGTGAAATTCGATTGCCATGTGTCATTTCCAGACTCTGAGATTTTAAGCTATAGTGTGATATGCAATTGGCTTGAATTTTATTTTTTCTTCTATCTTGTTTGAAGGAGCACAAGGGCAGACCTCGAGGACCACAGGTAGTCCGCGGACCATAGTTTGAGAAACGCTGGAGCAAGCTATAAGGAAACCTAACAGTGTCGAATTCTTTTGCTATATCAAGAAAGACGACTGCAATTTAAGACTAACTATTGAAAGCTTTCGTTACATTGTTTACCAACATAGCAATATTATGATTTATTGATTTTTTCTTTGAAAATCTGTTTGACATGAAGATATAATTGATTTGGTACATGGAAACAATCTCTTTAATTTTATATTTTCTAATAGCTCTGCATGTGTTCAAGTAAACCGATTTTTTCTTATATTTTCTAAATAAGCTGGACTGTTTCAATGGTTTTAGTATAGTCATATTCCCATTTTTGAGGTAAATATTAAAATTCCACTGCTCTATTGAGAAGATTTTTTTGGCAGATTTTGAAGAGCTAAATTATTGATTTTATCAGGTCCAAGAGATCTAAAAGATTTTGACTTTTTAATGATTTTTTTTTCACTTTTGAGGGTGCAGTAGTGTATTAAATTTAATTTCCTTCGTGACTGTTAATTGCATTTGTAACTGTTAGAAGAATTTCTTGATGAAAATTTAGAAAATTGCTGTCAGCAGGTGATAGATTAAAATTATATTCAAGTTAACCTGCGATAATCTCTATTATTTTCCTGGGGGTTAACTTTTAATATTGTATCCCAAGATATTGGCTATATTTCAACGTTGGATCAATCATTTCCTATTCTTCCACATAATATTGTTAAGGATGTTGTATCTTGATCACCTTTTCGGAATTCTTCATTTTCGCGCCATTTGGCCTGTTTTTTAAATTGCTATAAACATTTCTTATGCTTAATTTCTGGTGACGTTTGCTCTTTGACGTTGTTACAGAGTGTGACGACAGAGGACAGCTGCAGCACTGATTTCAGCGCTCCTAGCGGCCCCGCTGTACTAACTATGAGTCTGCAGTTCGTGTCGAGTGACGAAAATGGGTCTGGCAAACTTGTTATTTATATTAAGGTACGAGATGTCCATTATGATAAGACTCTATCACAATGAAATAAGATATCTAGCATTACGAAATACACTGTATGACAATAAATTTGTTAACGATGTCAATAGCATATGCTGCTACTGCTATCACCAATACTGATACTGTACATTAGCCACCACTCTATTACAGTATTTTGTAAAACTATTAAATTAATAATAATACTGCATGAAAAATTAGTATAACATTTATGTGTAAATTATAATAATTTTTATACTAATCTAAATACTAAAAGTAACAAAACTCTATCAAATAAGGCATGGACAATAACATATAACATTCAATCATTCATAGTGTTCTGCCCAAGGGCAGGTCTTTCACTGCAAATCCAGCATCCTCCAGTCTTTCCTATTTTCTGCCTTCCTCTTAGTCTCCGCATATGGTCCATTTATATCTTAATGTAGTCCATCATCTGATATCTTCTTCAGCCCCGAACTCTTTTCCCGTTCACCATTCTTTCCAGTGCATCCTTCAGTAGGCAGTTTCTTCACAGCCAGTGACGCAATTAATTCCTTTTCCTCTTCCTGATCAGTTTCAGCATTATTCTTTCTTCACCCACCCTTTCCAACACAGCTTCGTTTCTTATTCTGTCTGTCCATATATAACATTTAGAACCCTATTTGTGAAGTGGTTTCTGAGCTAATAATACCCATAATATGTTGAAACATTTTTTTTCTACACTCCATAATTTAAAAATGTGGTAACCACAAACGCACATAAAGGATTCATCACACCATCTTACATTAAAAAGTGTGTTTATTAAAATGTTAAAAGTTTCAGGGGCCCATCTTTAATAGAACTGAAAAGCCCACACCTGTGGAGTAACGGTTAGCGCGTCTGACCGTGAAAATCAGGTGGCCCGGGTTCGATTCCCGGTCGGGGAAAGTTACCTGGTTGAGGTTTTTGCGGGGTTTTCTCTCACCCCAATATGAGCAAAATGCTGGGTAACTTTCGGTGTTGGACCCCGGACTCATTTCACCGGCATTATCACCTTCATCTCATTCAGACGCTAAATAACCTAAGATGTTGACAAAGTGTCGTAAAATAACCTACTAAAAAACAGAACTGAAAATATTAAATTTTAAAAATTATATGTTTTTAGTCACAGGATGCAAAGAATTACTATCTGGTACCCATAATGAAATTAAAACTACCATTTATACAGGGTGTTTAAAAAATACGGGGCATAATTTGAGGTATGCATTTCCCACATGTAGACAATCAAAATAGTTCATTACAACATGTGTCCGGAAATGCTTCATTTCCGAGTTATGGCCTTCACAACATTGAAATTCATCGGAACGTTTTTCTTTCCGCAGGTCGTTGTCATTACAGAAAATGTTCAAAATGTCCACCTCCTGCTTGAATACAGACCTCACATCGATGTCTCATTGACCTGCGAACATGATCCCAAACTCCAGGAGTATTGCGTATGCCCTCAGAACATGCCACAATTCGATTCCGAAGGGATTCCAAATCAGGCACCGGAGACGAATAAACCAATGATTTTAAATGGCTCCACAAGTAGAAATCGAGAGGGTTCAGATCAGGTGAGCGTGGAGGCCAAGCAATTGGGCCACCTCTACCTATCCATCGATCAGGAAACCTTCGATCCAAGTACTAAATGTAACTTTCCCCTCGGAATGAACTGTCAGAGTGCCCTCTTAATGTCTCCTTTGACGGCAACGACCTGCGGAAAGAAAAACGTTCCGGTGAATTTCAATGTTGTGAAGGCCATAACTCGGAAATAAAGCATTTCCGGACACATGTTGTAATGAACTATTTTGATTGTCTACATGTGGGAAATACATACCTGAAATTATGCCCCGTATTTTTGAAACACCCTGTATATGAAACACCACTCGAACCACCACTGATACTGCCACGACTACTACCACTGAAATAATTATTTCACCTGTACAAACATGAGATTCGAACCAAGGACCGTGGCATCACTCAAAATTAAATATTGCTGTGTAGGCTTACACCAGTGATGTCAAAGCAAGCGCATATTTCTGACCTTGACGTCGTGCGCGGGCAGCAAGCGCTAAGTATGGAAAGAGGAAGGGTTGTGTATATGAATAAGCAGCCTGTTGGATTAAGGAAAAGTGGTGCACAAACTTCAAACGGAACGTGAAATTTTATGTCGTTATTTTTATATGGCTTCTTTCTGTTTGATATCATCTATATTGTCTGTAAAACAAAAGTACTAACACTGATTTCTTAATATTGCACTTGTGTTTTAAATCTTAATAACATAATAGAGAGTTAAAAAGGAATATTCACTTAAATTCCATAGTAGTATAATATTATACTGTATTAAGTGGATGAAACACATCATTCATAAAGAAAGTGATATTCCAAAGAAAGAGATTGAGTATGACATGATAAGTTGGAATTTATATTGATGGTATCTTCAGCCTTACAAAAGAAATCAATAAACTAATCAAAACAATATTACAGTACAAAGTAAAGTTACCTAGGTACTGTATCTGTTTTAAGTGTAACTAATATTACATAACAAAACTCTTATCGCATTATGCTTTTAAGGTGATATTTGTGAGCAATTTCCTATCATCAGAATATTAAATTATTTTCTCGAAATCTGCTGAAGCTATAGAGCTGACATTTTTACAACACATGGGCACGTATCTTTTGCTTATGATGTAACAGTAGTTACTTTGTTAATTTATTTCCTTACAAACAATTTCCAAGCGAATATTTTCAAAATTTTCAGTACACTATCTTCAGTAATAGGTATATACGGTATATTAGATTTACGAAAACATTCTGTAAGGCTATTAAATAAATAGACCTATACCTGAAAATTTCACTTTTCTATATGAAAAGTTGAGAAAATATTTCTTTTGAATAAAAAAGTCAAACTTGTGAAAAATGAGCATTAAAATTAAAACTTACATTCTTATAATGCACTTACACTTCTCAGGTAAATCTAAAACTTAACATGGATACAGTTTTAATAAGTTCTCTTCCCTTTATCTATTGAATCAGTGCTGGTCATCCCTGAACATAGCTCAACCAAGCGGCATATACCACCTCTTTCTTCTGTTTCTTCCCTTTCCGCTGTAAAGCGCTCAGGCTCTCCTGGGCTCTAAAGCGCGCTTGCTCCTGTGGGCATCAATTGACATGCGTGGCCTACACCTTGGCCGGTGTTTTATACCTCACTAAGTAATCTGTTCCCAGGACGTGAAGGGCCTGCCACCCCGCGAGTACGCAGGAGGCCTGGAGCCCTACCTGGTGCTGCAGGTGGTGCGCACCACATGGCCGCTGCACCGTCGCGCGGGGCCGCCCGTGCACCAGCTGAGGACGCGCACCCTGCGGCACTCCTTCAACCCCTTCTTCGACCAGACGTTCGTGTTGGACGTCAAGCGCTCCGATCTCAAGGTAAACCTTCTGTGTGGCTACTTACCCTTGAGATGACTTGTTACACGCACCATAGGGATTACAATGCTAACATTTATATTTTGTTTTATTAGCTCCCATAATTATTATAAAGAAAAGTCATTAAAATTTTTGCAGAGAAAAAATTCTGCATCCATTTGTTTTATTAAATTACTATTTGAATTATGATTGTGTTTATAATTATTTAAATTAAAATAAATAAATAGAGTAAATAAATAAGTAAACAAATAAGTACGTAAATAAGTAAATAAATAAATAGGGTAAGTAAATATGTGAATAAATAAATAAATAAATAAGTACGTAAATAAGTAAATAAATAAATAGGGTAAGTAAATAAGTGAATAAATAAATGAATAAATAAATAAATAAATAATAAATAAATAATAAATAAATAAATAAATAAATAAATAAATAAATAAATAAATAAATAAATAAGTACGTAATTAAGTAAATAAATGAATAGGGTAAGTAAATAAATGAATAAATAAATAAATAAATAAATAAATAAATACGTAAATAAGTAAATAAATAAATAGGGTAAGTAAATAAGTGAATAAATAAATAAATAAATAAGTACGTAAATAAGTAAATAAATAGGATAAGTAAATAAGTGAATAATAAATAAATAAATAAATAAATAAATAAATAAATAAATAAATAAATAAGTACGTAAATAAGTAAATAAATAAATAAGGTAAGTAAATAAGTGATTAAATAAATAAATAAATGAATAAATAAATAAGTACGTAAATAAGTAAATAAATAAATAGGGTAAGTAAATAAGTGAATAAATAAATGAATAAATAAATAAATAAATAAATAAATAAATAAATAAATAAATAATAAATAAATAAATAAATAAATAAATAAATAAATAAATAAATAAATAAATAAGTACGTAAATAAGTAAATAAATGAATAGGGTAAGTAAATAAATGAATAAATAAATAAATAAATACGTAATTAAGTAAATAAATAAATAGGGTAAGTAAATAAGTGAATAAATAAATAGATAAATAAATAAGTACGTAAATAAGTAAATAAATAGGATAAGTAAATAAGTGAATAATAAATAAATAAATAAATAAATAAATAAATAAATAAATAAATAAGTACGTAAATAAGTAAATAAATAAATAAGGTAAGTAAATAAGTGATTAAATAAATAAATAAATAAATAAATGAATAAATAAATAAATAAATAAATAAATAAGTACGTAAATAAATAAATAGGGTAAGTACATAAGTGAATAAATAAATAAATAAATAAATAAATAAGTACGTAAATAAGTAAATAAATAAATAGGGTAAGTAAATAAGTGAATAAATAAATAAATAAATAAGTACGTAAATAAGTAAATAAATAAATAGGGTAAGTAAATAAGTGAATAAATAAATAAATAAATAAGTACGTAAATAAGTAAATAAATAAATACGTAAAGAAATAAATAGGATAAGTAAATAACTGAATAAATAAATAAATAGCCTGTTCATTGTGCATTCATAATCCTTATTTTATATTGTGAAACAGTCTTCAATTACTTAAAGTGCGCTGCACTTGTTACCACATATATTCAGGTTACAGTTTTATTATTATTAAAAGGATAAATCGCTTATTCCGTGGACAAAAAATTTAAAAGTAGTATAAAATTAGCACTTATGTGGACTGAATAAAGTTTAAAGTAGTATGAAATTAACACTTATGTGGACTGAATAAAGTTTAAAGTAGGGCTTTAGATTACCTTCGCTCAATCAAATACGTAATGACCTACTGTAATTAAGTTTTCATTAAAGATGGTTATCTTTAATGAAAACTTAATTACAGTAGGTCATGGATAACTGGTTTAGTTTAGGATCTAACCAGTTATGATAAAATTTAAAGGAAAAACAAGTGAATGTGACATCAATGTGAATTCATTTTTTACAGATTAAAATGAAAATACCAATGTTTACATTATTTACATTATTAAATCACAATAAATGTTGAACTAGACCTTCATTTGTTGCTAAACAATAACCAAGTCTATTATAAATAGTTGAATGGTAATAGCCAGTCCCTTGGGACGCATTGTAGCATGGCTTACGAGCTGGTAAAACATTCAATGCGGAAGATGATTGATCTGGTGTATTGTAGTCACTCATGTCGTAAATTGCATCGTCATTTTCACATTACGGTAATTACGCTGAACAGCTGTAACATACAGTCGGTTGTTGACTCAGGTGCCCAGGCTAGATCTGTAATAGGCACTGCAATTATATGGATCACTGATGAAAACATTAATCCTATCTCTACATCCTTTTCTTCGTTAATTTCTTCTCTCCATATTCCTCATTCAATTTCATTCCTAACTTTGTTTCTATTTTCTTCTCTTGCATACCAAAGATCCTTTTCCCTCCGGCCTCCCAACTAACACTCTATATGCATTTCTGGATTCATCCATACATGCTACATGCCCTGCCCATCTCAAACGTCTTGATTTAATGTTCCTAATTATGTCAGGTGAAGAATAGAATGCCTGCATTTCTCTATTCTCCTGTAACGTCAGCCCTCTTAGACCCAAATATTTTCTTAAGTACCTTATTCTCGAACACCCTTAAAATCCGTTTGTTTCTCAAGATAAGAATCCAAGTTTTACAATCATACAGAACAACCGGTAATATAACTGTTTTAGATATTCTAACTTTCAGGTTTTTTGAGAGCACACAGGATAACGAAAGCTTCTCAACCGAATAGTAACAGGCATTTCCCATATTTATTCTGTGTTTAATTTCCTCCTGAGTGTAATTTCTATTTATTACCGTTGCTCCATGATATTTGAATTTTTCCACCTTTTCAAAGGATAAATTTCCAATTTTTATATTTTCATTTCGTACTACGTTCTGGCAAGCAAGTAAAGCGATAGGTTCGGAAGTAATTCCCGAAAAGACAAAGTATATGATGTCTTGTGACGAGAATATTGTACGAAATGGAAATATAAAAATTGGAAATTTATCCTTTGAAGAGATGGAAAAATTCAAATACCTGGGAGCAACAGTAACAAATATAAATTATACTCGGGAGGAAATTAAACACAGAATAAATATGGGAAATGCGTGTTATTATTCGATTGAGAAGCTTTTATCATCCAGTCTGCTGTCAAAAAATCTGAAAGTTAGAATTTATAAAACAGTAATAATATCAGTTCTTCTGTATGGTTGTGAAACTTGGACTTTCACTTTGAGAGAGGAACAGAGGTTAAGGGTGTTTGAGAATAAGGTGCTTAGGAAAATATTTGGGGCTAAAAGGGATGAAGTTACAGGAGAATGGAGAAAGTTACACAACACAGAACTGCACGCATTGTATTCTTCACCTGACATAATTAGGAACATTAAATCCAGACGTTTGAGATGGGCAGGGCATGTAGCACGTATGGGCGAATCCAGAAATGTATATAGAGTGTTAGTTGGGAGGCCGGAGGGGAAAAAGACCTTTGGGGAGGCCGAGACGTAGATGGGAAGATAATATAAAAATGGATTTGGGAGAGGTGGGATATGATGATAGAGACTGGATTAATCTTGCTGAGGATAGGGACCAATGGCGGGCTTATGTGAGGGCGGCAATGAACCTCCGGGTTCCTTAAAAGTCAGTAAGTAAGTAGGCCTACTATGTTCTGGTCACGAGACATAATCATATACTTTTTCTTTTCGGGATTTACTTGCAAATCTGTCTCTAAAATAGAATGAATAAATGAAATGAAAAAAAGAACGAATCATGCGATCATTGGTTGCCTGGATACACAGTGATCTTAGCACAGTCAACTGTTTTTTTATGAGAATGAGCCTGGCAGGGATTAGCGTAGTACATCACTATGACGGACGTAGCGCTGAATTCGCCTTCCTTTCAAGTTAATAGCGTATAAAGAGCACAAATACAGAAGCTGAACACGACAGCAACAGCTCTGTCTGGTCCTCAAGCTGAATTCCTTCATCATGACGATAAAGTGGACTTATAAAGAAGGCTATATCCAGGGCCGGGTATTTATGGAGATCGCGAAAATCACCACATAATATATATACAATAGATCTTTACTAATCTTTACGAATTAAGTGATTCTGATTAATAATATGTGGATAAAACAATCGTGACAAATTGCGAAATAGAGTTCTAATAGTGAAATATGAACACATTCGCGAATTATTACTATTGCGTCGTTTTATAGCGAACTTCATATTCTGAGTTTTTTTTTTTCGATTTTTTTTTCACTTGAATTTGTTATACAGGGTGATTCACAAGAACTTACCGCAACTTAAGGAGCTTATTCCCGAAAATATTCTGAGCAAAAAATGTGTCCTAATCTCAATATTTTCAGAGTTACACTAATTTGAAGTTGTTAGTAAAATACCTTTCTTCCTTAGTTTTAAGGGCCAAAAAAAAAAAAAAATTACGAATATAGAATGAACTATTCATAAGTGTAATTTCTTTAATTGGCTAGTGTTCTGAAGCTAAAAATGTGTTGTTAATTGCTTTGTACAGATTTTCTTTCTCAATTTTTAATTAATAATTACACAATTCTCACGCACTTTATTACAAATCATACGACTTTAGTAACTTGATTCTTTACAGTTTAATTATGCATTCTAATGTACAGTCTTGAAGAATTTACAAGAGCGAGTGATTTGTAACAATTATTGTTCTGATAAATGCATAAGAAAACGTAATTTTATATTTAAAAATCAGAAAAATTTCTGTACGAAGCAACTATGGAATTCACAACACATTTTTAGCTTCAGAATACTATATTACGATTACCGAAGTACATATATTTCAGTGCAGAATTTCTGCGTCATCATATGATGATGGAAGAGTGGAACAGAAAAAAATTCTCTCCGGCACCGGGATTTGAACCCGGGTTTTCAGCTCTACGTGCTGACGCTCTATCCACTAAGCCACACCGGATTTCCATCCCGATGTCGGATCGAATCCTCTCAGTTTAAGTTCCACCTCTTGGGTTCCCTCTAGTGGCCTACCCTCATGCACTGCGTCATAGAATGCTAGCTAATTAAAGCAATGATACTCCTGAATAGTTCATTCTTTGTCTGTGATATTCTTTTACCCCTAAAACTCAAGAATAATGATATTTTACTAACAATTTCAAATTTGTGTAACTCTGAAAATATTGAGATTAGGACAAATATTATATGACATTTTTTGCTCATAATGGCTTCGGAAATAAGCTCCGTAAGGGACGGTAAATCCTCGTGAATCACCCTGTATAACCAAGTATGCAACATTATATGGTATTCCAGGTGTTCTGATTACGTTAGTGAACTCAAAACACGGAGAATTCAACATTTCACTAATAATTTGAAAGTGTTAATTTGAGGGGCTGCAAATTTTTTTTTCGTTTCTGATGAATGTGTGTTAAATACAGTCTCAAATACTAGTTACTAGTTACTAGTTACTATGTTAAATACTAGCTACTAGTTATGTATGGATTTTATAAAAATTGAAAAATTGTAATTTTAAATGTATATACTATAATTGCACAGTAGACATAAGACAAATTGTATTGTATAATTATTAATTTCAATTCAGGAATCCGCCCCTGAGCACGAGTTCTACTCTTTCAGGGGCGAGCTAAAGTTTTTCTGTATATATTATATTTTATGTTACATTTATTAGCAAAATAAATAAATAAATAAATAAATAAATAAATAAATAAATAAATAAATAAATAAATAAATAAATAAATAAATAAATAAATAAATAAATAAATAAATAAATGAATGAATGAATGAATGAATGAATGAATGAATGCATGAATGAATGAATGAATGAATAAATAAATAAATAAATAAATAAATAAATAAATAAAATCCAACGAATAATGCCTACTGGCCATACCGCACCTTTACCAGAATCCAACGAATCTTTAATGTTAATTATTTGGAAAATACTATTCAAACTGAGTTAATACTTCAATTCCAAAATAATTGTATTTTCCAAAATTTCCATTAATCTCCGCCAAGAGTACAAATCAATCCCCAACATTCTCCGCCGACACCAGTATTAAAAAACACAAATGATAAAATTAATCTGCATAAATACCTGTCTCTGGCTATATCATAAATATCAAATTATTGGTTATACACCTATCATTATCCAGTTTATGTTCTGGCACAAAAGTTGCCTCCATTGTCCTCGAAATGCAACTGGTGTCTCCTATAAAACTCACCCTACTAGTTTCTTCTGAAAGAGTAATAATAATAACGTATATGTTGTTTTTATTCTTATTAGATCATTTGAATAGATTGTGGGAACGCAGACAGTCTAACCGTTGTGAACAAAACACTTTTCACAGTAATTGCATCGTTATGTCTACAGATCCTTTCTATATTACCAAAAACTTACAACATATAATGCATTAACATCATAAAAACTAGACAACGATGTATGCAATGGAGGGGTGAAAGGAACTGGCTGCCCAACTCCATTATCTCCTTGCCCAGTTGTCTCATGAGTGATACCTTGATGTAACTTGTGGTGTCCAGACATGTTTTAGGACAGTTGACTAAATAAAACAAACGTCGTAAAAATGAGTTTTCGACTCGAGCTATGTTATAGCGCCCAGGAATATTAGGCCTACATATCGATGTGGCCAATCAAGGTAGTTAGGACCTTAATATATAGGCTATAAAATTTTATGCACAGCCGTAAAATTTTCATTTTAAAAAGATAAAAATGTGCATAATAATCCTCACAATTGATTTAGAAATTTAAGCCAGGCTATTAAAAGAAAATGATGTAAGTTTTTATTGTATTCATGTAACGACAGTAAGTAAAAATGCAAATCAACAACCTTCATATTTATAGATTTATATTAAAGTGTAATAATATGTGTTACAAGAGCGGTATGTTGAAGTTTTCTTGTTCGAGGGAAAGTTTGAAAAAGCGAAACGTAGTTGAGCTTTTTTTAATTTCTGACAATTGAAAGAAAACATACCGCTCGTGTATCGTACATTATTTTGTGCGAAGATCGTTAATTACATACCTGAAAGAGGAATTTCTAATTAATTGCAATGAAATCTCCATCTTGGTTTCCGTTCAATTACGGCAAATTAGCAAAACAAAAATATTTATCTTCAACATTGTTGCCTTAAAATATTTTCTGTGTTTACTATACTCCAGAAGGCCGTGATATACGTCTGTCTTTCATTCCCCCCAGTTTATAAATGCGAACTTAAAACAAACGATAAGGTTATGTAATGATTTATTTTTCATTTTAATATTTTAATAACATTATTTATATAACATATTGCAGTAATAACATCGGCATCTGGAATCTTGTTGATTTTTTCACGGCTTCCTTAATGTTACTTGCATCACGAATGCAATAACTTTAGTGGAGTTGTAGAGTTTACTTAATTTTTGCAAATATTTAAAAACAATAATTAACAGTGCAATTTAGGTGAAATTGCAGTGGTAAGTTTCTAATTTATAATTATTACTATATTGAACGTCTCTAAAAATAATATGTTAAAAGCCTAAAGCAGTAAAATCAATATGTCACATAAGCGGTAAGAAGAGGGAAATTGTTATGTGTGTTAGGTTGGGAATACTGAATGTGGAATTTTAGACTTTCCGCGGATTGGTTTTGTGCGGAAACCAAGCAAATACGCACGATCTCGCACAAAATCCTTTACCGATTTTGTGGAATGGTGCAAGAAGAAAAATGTTCACTCTAAGTACATCGAGTCCGTAATCTTGGCCTATTTTACCGAAATACTGAAATCAAAAAAGCAACTTCTTTCTTTATGGGCATAATATTCATTCATTCATTCATTCATTGATTTATTTATTTATTTATTTATTTATTCTGATGTAGTTAAGGCCATCAGGCCTTCTCTTTCACACCACCAGAAATACAAATACAATAATAGAAATAAAAAGGAAACAAATACACTATAAACAAAGTAAAGCCACACAAAAATTTACGCAGGTTGCAGTCACACAAACTTTAAATGAGTGATTAAGTATCATAATTAATTCTATCCTAACTAATTAACTAACATAAACAAGAAACTTGCAATTTTAATCTAGAGTAAAAAGAAAAAAAAAAAAAAAAGAAAGAAAAACACAAATCAACACTTCTAGCAATACCTAAAAAGCATTCAATAAGACAAAATTTTCCAATTTAATTTTGAATTGTGATAAAGTCCGGCAGTCCCTGACGTCCAGAGGCGAGGTCAATATCAACACTTCAAGGTGACACTCCACTAGAAATGACAACTTCTTTCCTAACCATTTTTTTTCAACCAAATTTTGCGAGAATATTTACTATGTAAAGGACTAACAAAATTCAAATTTTGAACTTCCAAATGGTTTGGCTTAAATTTTTTATGTTATATATTTTTAAAAATATTTTCAAACCCACGTTTTTAGTCGAAACTCTCAATTTTTAAGCTTACTTTTTTTCGTTACATTTACAAGAAATAGAGAAACATTTCTAGATATTAATTTTATTAAATATCTAATTTATTCGCTCTGTATTTTTTTTTTTTTTTTGGAATTTTGAAAATGTTATTTTTCTATAATTCATGAAAAAAATAATAAAATAAAGTAGTAGCAATTATTACAAAATAAATTCATTGAAACATGCTGTTACGTCATAAATACTGGCAGTAAAAATTTCATCCAGATTGATTAATATTTGGCATAAAATTGTTGGTGTTGAATCTAGAAAAATGGATTTGAGAGTAAAATTAATATTTATGTTACACATACCTATTAAAATTCTCCTACGCTTCTTTCATCTAGTAACTTCAGGGAGCCAACTTTATAACAGAAAGTTACTAGATTTGTATTCAGAAATTGATAAAAAAGAATTCTTTGATGAAAAAATAATTTTGACAGATCTTCAAATACCACGCCCCCTTACACCCTTAATTAAAAAAATAAACATATTTGTGATCAGAATTGAACTAAGTCCATTTGGGGTATGAAAATATACATTCTAAAGAAGTAAAATAGCCGATAAAAATGTTTGGAAAATGTTCATGATTTTCAGTAGAGTCGCCCTTAAGTCAAAGATAATATTGCAATAAATAAATATTCAAGATTAATCGCGTTTTTAAAGAGAAGGAATGGTTTTATAAACTCAAGAATTCTAAAATCTTCAATAGAGACCAGATTAAGCAGCTTTTGCAAGATACTTCTGATAAATGATTACATTTACGGCCTTACTGATAAAAACTTATACAGACGTTTAACTGTCTTATACTTACACAATGAATAGCTCGTTTATAAATCGTGTGTAAATTCCTTATAATAATCACTACATACTTCGTGTATAACCTCGTCTGTCCTTCGGTACCATATATGATAGCTTAGAAATTTATTCATGTCATTCATTATGCGCTTATATAGATCCGTGGCCTGAGGTATCTTATTCTATACCATCTGCGCTTTTGGTTATCATTCGAGTTTCTTCTATAGTTTGCAAACTCCAAACTTTCATGCTTATGCTTACGTGATTTGCAAACAGAACACAATCGTGGAGCGCTGAAATATACGACAGAATATGAGGAAATGGCGTCGTTGTTATGTTTCCATGGTTACCAAGTATGTTTGCGGTTATGTTTAGGCCTATGTTCCCATCGTGAATGGTGGTATGACGTCTTGATTTTACCGTAACGTTTATATTCTTAAGTTAACGCTTACGTTATGTTTAATTTTCATTGTGAATGAGCCTTAACTGTTGACACATTCTTACACATTACCTATTCACGTAATAATAATAGAAACATTGTTTGGGTTCTCATACAGGCGTACAACACTACATTGGCGATATCTTTAGTCACTAGTATGATTTTTCATAAATCACATTACTATAGTTTTCTATAATAAGTAGAATAAATAAAATTGTATAAATCTGTTAGGTGTTATTTCATTCTCGCATTATTTTCATATAATCAAAATATTCTTTACAATATAATACGCTTCACTAAAAAGTGACACTGATACGAAGAGTAAAGTTAGGGGTAGTTAGGAGCAAGTGGTGAGAAATGACGACAAACTAGTTCTACTAAAGTAGTTTGACAATACGTCCATTTCTATGTCATCGACTGAATTCGGTGTGGAACTAGTAGAAGACTATAAGTGCTGGTAAAAAAAAATACTGTGCCCGTTTATTGGATAATACTCCAATAGATGGACAGTTTAGTAAAAAATTGTGGGCAGAAACAATTCGTACAAGTCCATGTCTGTAAAAGGGAGTGTGTAAAGCTGCCAATCAGATTTGATCACTGTACCCTGTATTGCATAATACTCCAATAGATGGATAGTTTAGTAAAAAATTGTGGGTAGAAACAATTCGTACAAGTCCATGTCTTTAATAGGGAGTGTGTAAAGCTGCCAATCAGATTTGATCACTGTACCCTGTATTGCATAATACTCCAATAGATGGATAGTTTAGTAAAAAATTGTGGGTAGAAACAATTCGTACAAGTCCATGTCTTTAATAGGGAGTGTGTAAAGCTGCCAATCAGATTTGATCACTGTACCCTGTATTGCATAATACTCCAATAGATGGATAGTTTAGTAAAAAATTGTGGGGAGAAACAATTCGTACAAGTCCATGTCTGTAAAAGGGAGTGTGTAAAGCTGCCAATCAGATTTGATCACTGTACCCTGTATTGCATAATACTCCAATAGATGGACAGTTTAGTAAAAAATTGTGGGGAGAAACAATTCGTACAAGTCCATGTCTGTAAAAGGGAGTGTGTAAAGCTGCCAATCAGATTTGATCACTGTACCCTGTATTGCATAATACTCCAATAGATGGACAGTTTAGTAAAAAATTGTGGGGAGAAACAATTCGTACAAGTCCATGTCTGTAAAAGGGAGTGTGTAAAGCTGCCAATCAGATTTGATCACTGTACCCTGTATTGCATAATACTCCAATAGATGGATAGTTTAGTAAAAAATTGTGGGTAGAAACAATTCGTACAAGTCCATGTCTTTAATAGGGAGTGTGTAAAGCTGCCAATCAGATTTGATCACTGTACCCTGTATTGCATAATACTCCAATAGATGGATAGTTTAGTAAAAAATTGTGGGTAGAAACAATTCGTACAAGTCCATGTCTGTAAAAGGGAGTGTGTAAAGCTGCCAATCAGATTTGATCACTGTACCCTGTATTGCATAATACTCCAATAGATGGATAGTTTAGTAAAAAATTGTGGGTAGAAACAATTCGTACAAGTCCATGTCTTTAATAGGGAGTGTGTAAAGCTGCCAATCAGATTTTATCACTGTACCCTGTATTGCATAATACTCCAATAGATGGATAGTTTAGTAAAAAATTGTGGGCAGAAACAATTCGTACAAGTCCATGTCTTTAATAGGGAGTGTGTAAAGCTGCCAATCAGATTTGATCACTGTGCCCTGTATTGCGTAATACTCCAATAGATGGATAGTTTAGTAAAAAATTGTGGGCAAAAACAATTCGTACAAGTCCATGTCTGTAAAAGGGAGTGTGTAAAGCTGC
Organism: Periplaneta americana; assembly: GCF_040183065.1. Lineage (NCBI taxonomy): Eukaryota > Metazoa > Arthropoda > Insecta > Blattodea > Blattidae > Periplaneta > Periplaneta americana. The sequence goes on along the minus strand of NC_091131.1, from coordinate 12,272,541 downwards.
CAATCAGATTTGATCACTGTGCCCGTGTATTGCATAATACTCCAATAGATGGACAGTTTAGTAAAAAATTGTGGGCAGAAAAAATTCGTATACTAAGTCAATGCTTTTAATAGAGGCTGTGTGGAACTGCCAATCAGATTTGATCACTCTACCCGTGTATTGCATAATACTCCAATAGATGGACAGTTTAGTAAAAAATTGTGGGCAGAAACAATTCTTATACTAAGTCAATGCTTTTTTAATAGGGGCTGTGTGGAACTGCCAATCAAATTTGATCACTGTAGCCGTATATTGTATTAACTCCAACAGATGGACAGTTTAGTAAAAAATTGTTGGCAGAAACAATTCTTATACTAAGTCAATGCTTTTTTAATAGAGGCTGTGTGGAACTGCCAATCAAATTTGATCACTGTAGCCGTATATTGTATTAACTCCAACAGATGGACAGTTTAGTAAAAAATTGTGGGCAGAAACAATTCTTATACTAAGTCAATGCTTTTTTAATAGAGGCTGTGTGGAACTGCCAATCAAATTTGATCACTGTAGCCGTATATTGTATTAACTCCAACAGATGGACAGTTTAGTAAAAAATTGTGGGCAGAAAAAATTCGTATACTAAGTCAATGCTTTTAATAGAGGCTGTGTGGAACTGCCAATCAGATTTGATCACTCTACCCGTGTATTGCATAATACTCCAATAGATGGACAGTTTAGTAAAAAATTGTGGGGAGAAACAATTCGTATACTAAGTCAATGCTTTTAATAGGGGCTGTGTGGAACTGCCAATCAGATTTGATCACTGTACCCGTGTATTGTATAATACTCCAATAGATGGACAGTTTAGTAAAAAATTGTGGGCAGAAACAATTCTTATACTAAGTCAATGCTTTTAATAGGGGCTGTGTGGAACTGCCAATCAGATTTGATCACTGTACCCGTGTATTGTATAATACTCCAATAGATGGACAGTTTAGTAAATAATCGTGGGCGTACCTTGAAACGTTATAGGCTTTGGTTTAGGACGGGGTTCGTCTATGTCTGTCACTACTCGTGTATATATATATATATATATATATATATATATATATATATATATATATATATATATATAAGGGTGCGTCAGAAAGAACGGATGGATTTCAAACTATCGATACGCAACGAGGAGAGAGATATAGTGAGGGGGACCACGACTGTTGGGTCAGCCATAGAATGCAGTTTCAGTTGAGAATATGGTGTTGGTCTGGTGTACAACGTGCTTTCATCGTAGAGACATTTTTGAAAAATGAAGCGTCTGTGATCGCCACTCAGGACTCATTTCGACATCGGATGTCACGCTAGGATTCCAACTCGGAATACAATTTTGCGGTGGGTGGCTTCATTTCGTATGACAGGTTCAACATTAAAGAAGAAATCATCTGGACGAAATTCTATTGCACTGAGATTGTCCGAGGCTACGGTAAGATCTTGCGCCCTGCGACTTCTTTCTTTGGGACCATTTGAAGGCGTAAGTTTGTAAACATCGATCACATACACAGGACGAACTGAAGACAGCGATTCGCGAAGAAATCGTGGCAATTGCACCAGCTATGACTGTGAAAGTGATGGCGAACATCAGAAAACGCCTCGATGCCTGTATTGAAAGCCAAGGACATCATATGGATAATGTTGTTTTCCATAAATAAACTGCATGTATTGGTGAATATGTTGATAACAATAAATTTTTGATTTGATGAATCTTTACAATTTTCTTGCCATGTGAAATCCATCCGTTCTTTCTGACGCACCCTGTATATATATATATATATATATATATATATATATATATATATATATATATATATGTCACGCAGTGTTGTTGCTGTTACTCTGTTGTTGTTATTATAGACTACTTCAAATTTTTTTACCGGTAGTGTAGTTCCTGGTACAGGACATCGTTATAGATCATCTTTTTCTTCCAAGAAAGAAATATATTTTCTATATAATGTAAGTATTTAATGAGAGTATTATATTTGTCATTATTTCTAAGCGTACTGTTGCTGCTGGAATACAGATACTTTCATTTCATTATTTGTATGCAATTGTATGCATGAATAATTTCGAGGGAAAAATTGTTCCGGTCCCGGGTTCGATACCCGGCTCCGGAACAATTTTTCCCTCGAAATTATTCAAATCAACTTTACAGGGAGTTATACCTGAAAATCTTGATTTGCAATTGTATGCATGTTTGTAAAATAAATGAAACTCAATGGATACCAAATTAAGTTCCCATAGAATCCCAAGGTATCACATATGATACGTAGCATAAAACAAGAATTGAGGTCATGATACAAATTTTGATTGGTTAATGTTTGTCTTTGTATCGCCAATTATCCAATAAATAATATTTTAACATTTTTTTTACTATAAATTTGTCTCGTGACTGAAGAGGATAACAGTACAACTGTTACACAGCTACGCCATAGTTTCGTCATTATCTTATTACGAAAGGCAACAGAGTAACTTAGATTCTCTATTACATCCGATAGTATTCGATAGTGTGCCGCTATAAGTATCGATAGTACAACTGGACATGATCGATTACCACGCTATATTTTAATCAAAGAGTACAGCTACAGCAATATTTTTCTAATTATTCTGTGCTCTTTGATTTGTTATTCTGTGGTTACAAGACAACCATCATAATAAAATGACAATCGATACGAACAGCTGTTAGAGAGGCGGCCATTTTTTTCCATGTACAACACTTAAACAAGGAATTTCGTGTATGTACCTACTGGAAAAGTAATTCCCATGTATAGTTACACACTGTTTATACATCCATCGCTTATGCATGGTTTATTTTATTAGTAACGTTTTTTGTTCTAACTCTGTAAAGTCTTGTATAAAAACTATACACAGTTTATTAGAATAAAATGGCAGTAATACTTGGCGTTCCTGAATCACGTCGTCGAGAAGAGCTAATTTATTAACAGATGAAACTGAAGACATCATGCGTCATCTTTACTTATATGTCTACGACAATCGAAAAACAAAGTAAATCGTGTTTACTGTTCTTAAGAAAAGTGGGTAGCGTTTCCGTACGATTGAAGTATTTCAGTGCAAAGTGTAGTATTTCTAGTCTTTGATGATCAGAGTGGAATAAAAATTACCATGGTTACACAACAAATCATTCTGAATTCAGCGGTATGAAAAACAACTAATTAGTTTCTTATACAAGCGTAAAAGAAAGGCCCTGACTGATAAAACCTGTTTTCCTACTTCGCTAAATGTATCTTAGATTTTAAGTGCTACTTGCTACAATCTTCATTCATATTCCTTGTGTTTTTTTAAGTTATGAGGTAATGTATATTGTAAATTCTAAAGCACAATTTAGATAAATATTTCACACTGGTGAAACAGAAAAATATCAAACTTCGATTAAGAATTTTTGCCACTTTTTTCAATGCTTGTAATTATATATTTTTACATCTTGATTACACAACTTTAACACTGTATAACTTCGGAATATGTATTATATGTCTTTCTCTTGTGTTAGATTTTACCTTACCTAGTTAACATGTTTCGGCCTGTTATTGACCTTCGTCAGAGCTGGTAGTTGCTGGTCTTGTATTTTATTTTGTTTACTGTGGAATAAAATGCGCCAAGACCAGCAACAACCAGTTGTGAAGAAGGCCAATAACAGGCCGAAACATGTTAACTGGGTAAGGTAAAATCTAATACGAGAAAGACATAAATATATATATATATATTTTTTTTTTTTTCTTATGTAATGTGTGTGATATTCATAAACCTGTAGGTATAGTTTGTAGAACATGGGCTGCTAAAAACACTGTAAAAATGTTATTTAAATAGATTCGATAGTTTCAGAGAATGTCATTTCTAACGCCTAGCAACCACCAGATCTTCGTGGAAGAAACTCTTCTGGTTTTATACACAGAAGTGTTAGTAGACCCATCAGCCAAATATTGTTCTTAATTTGTCGTGAATATATTTGTTGAAGGTTTTACTTTTTTGTAATTAGCATTTGTTTAATTTTTTTTTCTTTTTGTCTTTCAAAAGTGAGGCACGTGGCTTAATCGAGAAAATACAATATATTTTCCTGCATCATGTGAGTGTTTCTACTAGGAGCCAATCACGGGCATGACAGCCACGTGTCCGTGTTTATTTTAGGATTATGCTAACAGCGAAAATATTGCACTCTACAATGTCAGCAAGTGTAGTGGCATTGTCCGTTTTCAAGTTTAATGGAGTACCAAGGTCACCAAGTCCGCCCTCAAGTTGCATGTAGGACACGTGAGCACATAACGGTATAAAATGTGAAAATTACTTACTTACTTACTGGCTTTTTAAGGAAACCGGAGGTTCATTGCCGCCCTCACATAAGTCCGCCATCGGTCCCTATCCTGAGCAAGATTAATCCAGTCTCTACCATCAAATCCCACCTCCCTCAAATCCATTTTAATATTATCTTCCCATCTACGTCTCGGCCTCCTCAAAGGTCTTTTTCCCCTCCGGCCTCCCAACTAACACTCTATATGCATTTCTGGATTCGGCCATACGTGCTACATGCCCTGCTCATCTCAAACGTCTGGATTTTATGTTCCTAATTATGTCAGGTGAAGTATACAATGCGTGCAGCTCTGCGTTGTTTAACTTTCTCCATTCTCCTGTAACTTCATCCCTCTTAGCCCCAAATATTTTTCTAAGAACCTTATTCTCAAACACCCTTAACCTCTGTTCCTCTCTCAAAGTGAGAGTCCAAGTTTCACAACCATACAGAACAGCCGGTAATATAACTGTATTATAAATTCTAACTTTCAGATTTTTTGACAGAAGACTAGATGACAAAAGCTTCTCAACCAAATAATAACACGCATTTCCCAAATTTAGTCTGCGTTTAATTTCCTCCCGAGTGTCATTTATATTTGTTACTGTTGCTCCATGATATTTGAATTTTTCTACGTCTTCGAAGGATAAATCTCCAATTTTTATAGTTCCATTTCGTACAATATTCTGGTCACGAGACATAATCATATACTTAGTCTTTCCGGGATTTACTTCCAACCCTATCGCTTTACTTGCTTCAACTAGAATTTCCGCGTTTTCCCTAATTGTTTGTGGATTTTCTCCTAACATATTCACGTTATCCGCATAGACAAGAAGCTGATGTAACCCGTTCAATTCCAAACCCTCTGTGTTATCCTTAACTTTCCTAATGGCATATTGTAGAGCAAAGTTAAAAAGTAAAGGTGATAGTGTATATCCCTGCTTTATCCCGCAGTAAGTTGGAAAATCATCAGACAGAAACTGGCCTATACGGACTCTGCTGTAAGTTTCACTAAGACACATTTTAATTAATTGAACTATTTTCTTGGGAATACCAAATTCAATAAGAATATTAAATAAAACTTCTCTCTTAACCGAGTCATACGCCTTTTTGAAATCTATGAATAACTGATGTACTGTACCCTTATAGCTACTCCCATTTTTTCTCCAATATCTGTCGAATACAAAAAATCTGATCAATAGTCGATCTATTACGCCTAAAACCACACTGATGATCCCCAATAATTTCATCTACATTTGGAGTTAATCTTCTCAAAAGAATATTCGACAAAATTATGTACGACGTCAACAAAAGTGATATTCCTCGAAAGTTACTACAGTCAGTCTTGTTACTTATATGTGAAAATACATATAGTAATTGAAGTAATGGAATTAAATTTGTCGGCAAATCGACAAAAAATATTTATTAGTTATTGCTATAGGAAATAGACTGCCCCAAACTTCCTAATAATCCTATGAAACCATACTGTAGTTACGCTATGTGCGAAAATATCCAAAGGGGAAGAAATTTACTTGAAAAACTCACGGCAGAATGGATGTACTTCCAGGCTCAGTGTTTTCCGTGAGGTTGCTCATTTTCGTTGTGTCGCAGGAGTGGTCGCTGAAAGTGACGGCGTACGACCAAGACAAGTACTGCAGCGCCACCGAGCTGTGCGAAGTGAACCTGGCGCTGAGGGACATCAAGGGCCTCACCAGCGCGGAGGACGCTCTCAGCATCACCTGCAAGTTGATCAAGACAAACAGGGTGAGTGGCAATTCCTTATTCCCCCTCAATATTGAGTTGCCATTAAGTGAATGCTTCAGAGAGAGCTTGAAATATTCTCATATGATAACATAATCTGACACTACACAGTGGATCGCTCGAATGTACCTAATTTCAATTCTACAGGGACATCATTTTATTTTTACTTCAATTTTTATTGTACCTGAGTTTTTGAATGTACTTCACTCCCACCACTTCTACTAAGGAAGTTCCAACTCCACACAGAACCAAGACCGCAGATAGTAAACAGTACTGAGTTACTGAGTATAGTACGTTCCAGAAATACGTTCGCGTTTTCCAGTGACGAAAGAGCTTTCAATATTGAATCATATTTTCGCACAGGTACTGTCCGTTTGCCTACGTCGCATCCCGATTTCCCCCACCTGCTTCTGCTCGCCCCTCTGTAAAAGCTGGGCTGTCTTAACTCTTTTCTGAAAACATTAATTTCTCTTACGAATTGGACGTTTACGTAATATTATACAGCTGTTTAATTTAACTTAAATAAAAGGGCCTCGTTAAGTAATTAACTGTCACGTGATTTCCTCCCTTTCTACAATCCTGCGGCATAACCACTTGGACGGACAGTAGATAGCATGTCTGAGTAATTTTATATTTTCGGTCGGGCAGAAGTGAAGATTGAATTCACAGTACGTAGAGTAGGTACAGAATTATTTCAACATGAGTTACTAGTACGAAGGACGAAACTGGCAATTGGAATTAGATGCAATAGTCTATAGTGCGATAATATGCACAAAAGAACTGAAGCCTGTATTGAAATGAACGGCCACCATTTTCAAAATTGTGTTTAAATATTCATATTATGATTATTTTTCAATTTAACTTCATTCTCTATATTGTACGCTAATGTGCTGTAGACAGTATACACTGCATAATGAATACGTTCGCATGGATAACTCACTTCGTGAGTAAAAACACTTATTCTTAATACAGTATTGTACTTTAATTAAAGAAAAACCTAATGAAAATTATCGAACTCAAAATCGCGATATTTCCTAGTTTACGTAAATGGATGAACTACTTTTCTTCCATCCTGTACCTAGTAGAGTGATTTGTGTTTTACGCCAGTATCATCGAACTCCAGTTTTGGAGGGGGGAGCAAGCGGTGTTTCCGGTTCTCTAAAGGTATAGACAGGTTAATATTAAAAAAAATGTTAGTAAAAATAAAATGATGTCCCTGTATGTGACTGGTAAATGGTTGAAGATAGAAACCTACAGTAACGTTTACATGAAAGGAAAACTCAACAAGTTTCGATATGCACATCACCATATCTCTACGTGAGCTCCAGCTGTCACTGTGACGATATCGAGGCGAAAAACGATTTCTTGCCAAGCACGTTGGAGCATGTCTTCTGGAATTCTTTCAATAGCCTCTATGATGCGCTCCCGAAGATCACGAAGGTCTCTGACTGGGGTGGCGTACACTTTGTCTTTGACGTAGCCCCAGAGAAAGAAATCGAGCGGTGTTAAATCCGGAGATCTCGGGGGCCAAGCGATCGGTCCTCGCATACCAATCCAACGGCCAGGGAACACATTGTCTAAAGTCGTACGAACGTCCAATGACCTGCTGCTGTGACAAACTGCACCACACATTTAACTTGGGACCGTCACGAACGTGCTCTTGTATAGCGTGAGGATTCTGCGATCCCCAGATCCGCACATTATGTCGGTTTACTTTACCTGACACATGGAACGTAGCCTCGTCCGAGAAGAAAATCTTGGACATGGATCAGCGCCGAGACGGTCTAGCATCGTATTGTCGAATTCCACTCGTTTGGGTTTGTCATACGGCTCCAGACGTTGCATTCACTGCACTTTGTATGCGTACAGTGTGAGACGTTTGTGGACAATTCGTTGCAATGTTGATTTTGGTACTTGAAGTTCCAGCGAAGCTCTTCTTAATGACTTCCGCGGGCTTCGCTTATACGCGGCTTGAACATTTGCAACCATTTCATCGGATGTTCTACGACCACAATTCATGCTTCTTCAACACCGATCCTGTAGCTAAAAATGTATCGTGCCACTTCTTAATGCTTTTAGTAGTTGGGGCATCATGGTTAAACACTCGCCGATCCTCCCTTTGAACTTAAACACTTGTTTTCAACTTCGAATATCACAACACAGTTTGCGCTTTCATCTGCGGTGTCGCCATTTCGACAATCGATACAATCTACGAAAAGAAACCGTGTCTTCGCACCATCTACCGACAGGATTCGAAACTTGTTGAGTTTTCCTTTCATAATAACGTTACCGTAAGGTTCTATCTTCAACCGTTCACCAGTCACATACAATTGAAATTGGGTACATTCGAGCGGTTCACTCTGTGTTTTAAGTGGTTAGATTGTTGTATATTGTAGCTTCTCCATCTCGTTCTCAGATGTTCGGAAAATTTTCTCTCTCTCTCTCTATCTTTTGAAAATTTTCTTCATCCCATTCCCTTTCTTAATAGTAATGTACAGGGACATCATTTTATTTTTACTTGCATTTTTATTGTACCTGCATTTCTGAATGTACTTCACTCTCACCCCTTCACTAATGTCCTTGCTCCCGTCAGACACACAAACTTACGGCCGCTGTTGCATTCGAAGTCTTCAAGCAGTGAAGTAAACACTGCAGTGTATAGTGTGTTTCATAAATATGATTGCGTTTTCTATAGAAGAAAGAACCTATATTAATAATATCGTACTAAAAATTATATTCAAGAAACGATAAATTCAATTTCAGAGAATATGCTTCAAAATGTTTTTAATAATATGCGTACTGAATTGAAGCCTGCATTGTAATGAACGGCAACCATTTTCAGCAACTTGTTTAAAAATTCAGATTAGCTTTTTTTTTAATTGAAGTGGCTAGAAGCAAAGGAATGCTAGTGACATTTGTAATAACATGAGTTAAGTGCATCCAGTGTAAGCAAAAGTATCTAAAATTTTAGTGGCAAAGGGATATTTTAATCGCATCACACATTAAAATTTAAATAAAAAATTTCACCGATTTTACAAAAGCTTAAATATTTAAACCCCATTTTCTCAAAAGTAACTTAAGTGCACTTACAGCCCTTTACTTATGACCCCCTCAATTTAAATGCACTCTCTATATTGTATGATAACATCAATAATTAATATGCTAAATAAAGTAGACATTACATAACGAACATAGCCGCCTGAAAAGTTGAGTTTTTGAAAAAAAAATGTTACTACTCTACTGTATTTTGATAAATTCCGTAAAAGTGATGATCAAACTGAAAATCGCAATATCGTATTTCCGTACAACATAAATGGATACACTACTTTTCTCTCCTCCTATACCTAGTAAAATGATTTGTTTACATATTGCACTAGTAACATCAAACTCCTGTAATGGAAGGGGGCAACAGTTTTTCCGAGTATAGCCAGGTTAATGTTAAAAATGTTGGTAAAAATAAAGTGATGTCCCTGTATAAGGTGTCTCAGGAGGAATGCAAAATACAAGGTGGGGTAGAATGAACTCATGATTTTGACTTACGTAATATCCAAAGCTCGGAACTTGGGGACTTGTGTCTTTGAACGTGGCTAAGCGACCGGACTTCAATGTCAACAAACTCTCGCTTCCAGCACAGAGGTACTGTCAGGTCTGCTATAGAAGTGGTTCCTGGCAGGAACAACATATTGATAATATTATGGTAGGTTGAAACACGTAATTTTATAGCATATATATATAAATAAACATGCAAAATACATCAAAATTTACAGTTCTGCTCTGTACATTTTATTACAGTGTATGACTACATACATTCGAATATTTTCGAACCCATAAATTCTTCGTCTGTTAGTTAAACATGATTTGAAACGAAGGAAACTTATTTCCACGTCACATGAAATGACGGGAGCAATCTTAAATTTTTTAATTTTATTTATTTTAACTAGCTACCTAGTGAATACAAATTGCATTTATAAAATAAAAGTGTTTCTAGCCACTACCGTAAGAGCCAGGCTCGTGTACGGTGTGGTCATAGTCAATAATATAACATAAAATTTACAAGGACACTTTACTAAATACAGTAAGTAACTTAATTCAAACCAATAAATACAACACAAGAGCAAGAATAAAGAAGAAAGAGAAAACGAGAGAAAAATACACATTTAATATAAATTGACAATCTGACAGAAGCTAGTGATATTCAATAAAACATGAATATAGTCGATAGAAATAAACGATAAAAAAAGTACAATTGTTACTATTATATATCATGGATAATTTTACAAATTTATTTTTTAAAAGATTCAATTTTAAAAAATTTCAAATTTGGAAAATGGTTTGAAATTTTATTATAAAGTCTTGGGCCTAAATAAAATACTGAATATTTTCACTGTCACTGTTTCCTGTTCGATTTTCAGCAGATCTCGTATCTGAGAAAGATAAGTGTATCCTAAATTTTTCTCGCAAATAGTTTTCAATTAGTGTATCACTACTAGGGAAAGTCCCTCTACGACTTGATCCATGGCTATGGACAAATTTTCCATCAATTTAAAGGACTGCAATGTCTTTCAATGAATACCCGTTTCCAGCTCTAGTTTATGTGTGGCACAACTTACAAAATATAAACTATGCATTAGAAGAAAATAATGTATCTCCTCAGAATTCCTCCACGAAATTCTCTACCTAAAATTTAAGAAATGTGTTTTCAAACTTCCATAACACTCATTCGAATAACACGTATTTTCTCATTCCTCAGACAGACCATTTACCTATAATTCTCTTAATGTCATTGGCTTCGACGTGACACAGTTTATTCGTTCGTCTTCTTGCCATCCGATGTGACCACTTTCTTAGTACATACGACTGTCCCTGAGCTCTTGCAGCGTGAGCTTTGTGTACGCTGTACCTGTAACCTTACTCACGCGCACGACACACAAGTCCCCAAGTTCCGAGCTTTGGTAATATCCATCAGATAGTTGGGGTAGATTGAAGCTAGGCATGGCATAACATTGGTGAAGGTATGTCATTTAAGGTTAGAGTATTAATTTTTTCAGGTTTACATAACAACGATTTATATTTTGTTACTGAAATCAACGAATCAGAATTATCTTCGTCGGCTATTGCACTTAAATTACAATCCGTACAAAATTGAAGCAGTGCAAGAATCATTGGACAGTGACTTCATCTCAAAAATGGAATTTAAATAAATAAACACAACATGCGATACCGGAGCTCTCAGAATCCTCGTATGAAACCACTTCATAGCCAGAAGGTGACAGTTTGGTGCGGGATATTCTCCGGTGTAGCACAGTTCGAGCCTTGCCTGCAGGTTTGTCACCTCTTGCAGAAGCTGCCGTTCATAATTTCTCAATCCAGTTATCGATTGTGTTGCGATCCGGAACTCTTCCATGTCTTGCAACGTTGAAATGCCGCCTGAATAATCGCTGTGTTGTTATCACTGAATCTCCACTTCTAAAAATTTTTTCAATAGTGAATGTCTGATGTTCTGCTGACCAAAGAGACATGTTTATTCAGTATATTTATTGAAATAATTCAGATTTGTTGATTTCAGTAACAAAACATGTCTTCGGACCCAGAAAGTCCTGTGATATATAAGTCGTGATTGCGTCTTTTTTTGTCCTTAAGTTTCGTTTTACTTTATAGCAAATTGATTGGAATTTAATATCGTACCTGATAGATAAGATTAAATATAATGCAGAAAATGGATATTATCATCCCTGACATTAATTTCAGCAGAACCTTATGGCTCATTGCATTCCCCTGCTATCATTTCTCTATATGGATTGTTCTGCTTATCTTTATAAGATCTTTTATCTCCCTACTTATATGAAATGTAAATAGTGAAAAATTACCTAAATATCAAATTAATTTTGCGAGGTTCATGGAAAGACACGTCTTCTGCATTCCTTACACAAAAAAGTGGTTTTTAGCATGCCATCTGTCTGCCTGATTGTTTATGTTGTACAGAGATTATTCCTAACCTACTGGAAAGATTTTTTTTTCAAATTCTTTACCTAAGTCAATGGCGGGCATTCCTGCGGCATTGCCGCAGTGACGTCAGACCTCAGCGAAGCATCAAACATACCCCCTACCTTCCCCTTCCCCCACTCCATGCAAATACTGCGCGTGTACGTGGCGGATTATACTGGATTACTATACTTCGGAGCTTCATTAGTGATACAATGTCTTTCGCAGAATCATATGAATCGAGAGGATATCACACTTACAAGAAAGGCGGTTCTTTCATTTCTCATGTTTAGGATCAGTTACAAATATTCAGGACGCGAACTTAAATATGTACATTCTTAAAATAGATCACCTGTTGTACGAGTTCAAAGAACACAGATTCAGTGATTTTCAGAGGATCGAGAAAGATTTCAATATTTTTGCCACTCCTTTTCTTGTTTAAATTGAAAATGTTATCCCAGAATTGCAGTTAGAGGTACTGGATTTGCAGAATGATGGCTTCTTGAAAGCAGAATGTGAAGGTCTATTGGGGGCTAAAATTTTTTTAAGAGATATCCAGTACTACATATCCACTGCTTAGACAGTTTGCTTAAAAAAATAATGAGCATCGTCATTTCCCATAACTATGGTCCTGGAACATAACTATTGTCCACGATACAACTATTCAAATTTTGTACTCCATGACGTAGTACCTCGTTTATCTACATTCTTGCTGTACTGTAGTTTGAATTCAAGTCACTGCAGCTATCTACGAACGGTCTATGTTACTTCTACAATGATCTTTGAATGGTTGTATCGTGGACCATAGTTGTGTTCCAGGACCATAGTTATGGGAAATGACGGTATGTATTCATCAACCTAACAATGCGAGCAGCTGTTTTCTAATAAGAAATTTATAAAGTCCAGCCACAGATCCCGCTTAAGCGATGCTCATCTCCTTGCGCAACTGAAAATTGCATGCACAGATATAGGCTACTGTAAATCCCAATTTCGAAGAAATTGCTTTGAAAAATGATTAATTAAATATCACGTGAATGGACTATTTTAATTGCATATGGTAGGTAGGAGAGTAGTGACGCAACTGTCTGTAAATCCGTCACTGCACTGTAGAGTGCAACCCCTCCCATACTATGTAGTTTCCATTTAAATCCTGTCTTGTGGGTTGCGTTCATTTTGCCCACCACTGACCTAAGTCAATTTATTTGAAAATGATGCGTGTGAAACAGAATAATTTTACTAAAAATAAAGGGCATATATTTAAGAAGCAGAAATATCACTCAAAAACATACCGGTACCATTAATAAAATGTTACAAATATAAGTGCTCCAAAAGTCTATCAGGGATGTTAGTTATTATTCACATACTCATAATAATAATAATAATAACAATAATAATAATAATAATAATAATAATGGTTTATTTTAACTGGCAGAGTTAAGGCCATTTGGCCTTCTCTTCCACTCAACCAGTATGATAAAAAATTACTACATTGCTATGAATATAACATAATTAATACAATACAATACAATACAATACAATACAATACAATTCAAAGGAATACAATACTACAAATACAAGACAATGTAATACATAATTAATATAATACAATGACAATTCTTTTCGTCTTCACAACACCAATAAAATAATTACGTAATAATAATAATAATAATAATAATAATAATAATAATAATAGTAATAATAATAGTAATGATAGTCATATCTAAATTAAATTAAATTATTAAGCTCGATCACAAGTATAATTTCAATTTGACTGCGGCCGTAAGAAATCGTTTAGCCTTTTCTTGAAAGTGGTTATTGTCTGGCAGCCCCTAATCTTCTGAGGTAGAGAATTCCATTCATGGGGAACTGAGACAGTAAAAGAGGATGAATAGTGGGATGTTCTATGGGCAGGAATTGCTAGGATTTGGCTCCCCTGTGACCTGGTGTTTAGATTGTGACTGGAGGATAAGTAGTTAAACCGGGAACGAAGATAATTTGGAGTAGAGGTGCAGTCCACAAGTATGAGGAAGTGTGAGAGGAAAAACGAATTCCTGAAGTATAGGGCATTTCAAAAGTCAGTTCAAACATTTAACCGCTATAAATATTATAATATTTGAGATAGGGAAAAAAATCACAGTGTTAGAAAAACAACGGGGTTTACAAAACATTGGGAAGATGTCCGCCGTTCTCTTGTTCAACGTACAACATTCTGTCTGCGACACCATGTACAGCATTTTGCAGATAATGTCTTGGAATATTGGCAATTTCTTGCGAGATGGCATCTTTCAGTTGCAGTAGGGTTGTTGGATGTGTCAGGAAAACTCGTTCTTTGAGATAACCTCACAACCAAAAGTCGGCCAGATTGAAATCTGGAGATCGCGAAGACCACATTGTTGGAAAGTGCCTACTGATGACTTTGGTCGGAAAACGAACTTCAATTACGCGTGTTAATTCCACCATTATTTTTAGTAGGTTATTTTACGACGCTTTATCAACATATTAGGTTATTTAGCATCTGAATGAGATGAAGGTGATAATCCCGGTGAAATGAGTCCGGGGTCCAGCACCGAAAGGTTACCCAGCATTTGCTCATATTGGGTTGAGGGAAAACCCCGGAAAAACTTCAACCAGGTAACTTGTCCCGACCGGGAATTGAACCCGGGCACCTGGTTTCCCGGCCAGACGCGCTAACTGTTACTCTACAGGTGAGGACAATAATGGAATAAGACAGACTGTTACAGTAAACGGGAAGCGCTACTACAGCATGTTACAGAACTTCGTCATCCCTAGACTGAGGAATCACGTTATGGAAAACATAATCTTCATGCAAGATGGCGCTCCATCCCACATCTTTACTCCTACAAAACAATTCATTACTCAGATGTTTTTTTCAAAATTCAAAATGTTGGCAGTTCACTGTCCAGTGATGAAGTGTTTCCCTCATAACTCGTAAACTTGTTAACTTTTTCATGTTCTCTCTCTTTTATTTTATTGCTGAAACTCATGTTTACAATATCATGCTGTTTAAACTATATTCCTTAATAAATAATATTTTTTTTTATTTTGTGTAATAGAAAATTCTGATATTTGACCATTTTTTAAAATGAATTTATTTTTTATCAGACAATCTATCAAAGGTAGACAAGTGATCTTGCACCATATTGTAGATATGACATGCATAAATACACACAAAAAATGTCATCACAGAATGTTGGTTAGTTTTTGAGTTAAGTGGGAAACGCATCATCACTGCACAGTGAACTGAATTTTGAAAAAAAAAAAAAAAAATGTAAATAATTTTTTTAAATCGTAAAAGTATTTTTTTTTCTTATAGCAGAAGGACAGTGTTTTACACATACTAATTTTCATTATTTTAAAAGATACAGTAATGGAGGAAAAAATTGTTAAATATTTCCAAAAATTTACTGCTGTAAGCTGTACCTAACCAAACTCTAAACTGGCTAAGGCCTAACGAACGTAGAAATTTTCATTCTCTTGTTCTCCTTTTCCAAGTCCTTCACACCTCTACACCTACCCACCTTGCCTCCCGTTTCAGTTACCTGTCATCATATCATAATCTCTTCACACGCACGCAAAATAGCCGCATACTAGCCATACCAACAATTAAAACATCATCGTATTCATCATCATACATAATCTCGCTCTCGCGCTTGTGGAATACCCTACCCAGTGACATCACAGAGACTGTCGGAATTTAGTAGCGTTCAAAAGCAAGCTTATTAAGCATTTTCTTACTGCGTAGAGTAGGTTTAATTTTTACTTAATTAATAAAAAAAATGTTTCTCTCTTCTTAACTTTTACAATAAACTGTCTAGCTTTTATTAATCAGTTAATCTTTTAGTACTTTGATTTTTATTGTATTTGTAAATTTAATATTAATTGTGATTATAATTGTAATTGTATTCTTAATATTGTAGTTGTAATCCCCTGGTAGAGGGGAAGAGAAGGCCTGATGGCCTTATCTCTACCAGGTTAAATAAAATAAATAAATAAAATAAATAAATAAATAAATAAATAAATAAATAAATAAAAAATAAATTAAGCAGCCAACGACGTATGCAATACTGTCGTGCAGGTTTTCGGTTTTGCGGATGCTGTTACTCTTGCTTTCTCGATCGTTGTTCAACTCTAATGTCTAGTGTTGTTCCAAGTATAGACTAGTACCCTACTCTACAACACATTAACTTGTAAGGCGCTATCAAAGAAGGTAAAACAAGACAAAAGACGAAACGTTTACAAGTAGCTGTTTATTTAGCTGCATAGTACGTCTTTCGAACGGTAGTTCTAGAAATATACTTACTTACTTACTGGCTTTTAAGGAACCCGGAGGTTCATTGCAGCCCTCACATAAGCCCGTCATTGGTCCCTATCCTGAGCAAGATTAATCCATTCTCTATCATCATATCCCACCTCCCTCAAATCCATTTTAATATTATCTTCCCATCTACTTCTCGGCCTCCCTAAAGGTCTTTTTCCCTCCAGCCTCCCAACTAACACTCTATATGCATTTCTGGATTCGCCCATACGTGCTACATGCCCTGCCAATCTCAAACGTCTGGATTTAATGTTCCTAATTATGTCAGGTGAAGAATACAATGCGTGCAGTTCTGTGTTGTGTAACTTTCTCCATTCTCCTGTAACTTCATCCCTCTTAGCCCCTAATATTTTCCTAAGCACCTTATTCTCAAACACCCTTAATCTCTGTTCCTCTCTCAAAGTGGGAGTCCAAGTTTCACAACCATAATGAACAACCGGTAATATAACTGTTTTATAAATTCTAACTTTCAGATTTTTCGACAGCAGACTGGATGATAAAAGCTTCTCAACCGAATAATAACAGGCATTTCCCATATTTATTCTGTGTTTAATTTCCTCCCGAGTATCATTTATATTTGTTACTGTTGCTCCAAGATATTTGAACTTCTTCACCTCTTCAAAATATAAATTTCCAATTTTTATATTTCTATTTTGTACAATATTCTCGTCACGAGACATAATCATATACTTTGTCTTTTCGGGATTTACTTCCAAACCTATCTCTTTACTGGCTTCAAGTAAAATTCCCGTGTTTTCCCTAATCGTTTGTGGATTTCCTCCTAACATATTCACGTCATCCTCATAGACAAGCAGCTGATGTAACCCGTTCAATTCCAAACTCTCTCTGTTATCTGCGTACTAAAAACAGGAATATCACTGGTAATCTGGTAAAGGAATTGAATTGTTTTAAATTCGTAAAATTATGAAACATAAAATGATATTCAAGAAACTGTTTATTTTTGCAGGAGGTGGGAGACATTTTGTTCGGAGTGAGCTACCTTCCTACGGCGCAGAGGATCTCTATCAGCGTCATCAAAGCCAACAATCTCAAGTACCTGGACATCGTGGAGTCCATAGCCGATTTCAGTGAGTTAAATCTGCAGGCCTAGCAATGCCCATCAAAATACATGACGTTCGTGATTAGTAGAGTCCTGCGTGCGGGTAACTTGAATTCAAGTTAAGTGTACGTCGATCATATGGAGAGCAAGTTGCGGGTCAACAGTTCACGCTGCGGTCTGTCCCAGCATGCTCCGGATTCTTGTGTTTACGTCTATAGTCCGTCCGGGTCAGTTTACTTCATACCCTAAGGGTGAAACCTAACCATGTTTCCCCCCCCCCCCATTACTACATATACCAGTGGATTGTGGTGATTTTCTAGTTTCCAGATTGAATTTTCTTTTGCCAACGTCGTTTCGAATTTCGATACTGATAAATACTCCAAATGGTAGTGATTTTGTAATTGTTATGTTGGCAGCTGAGATAGATGATGTCGGTGTTGCAGTTTCACGAAATTAAAATTGACTAGATTTCTGAGCTAGTGAAATTTGAACATACTAATAATAAATTAATTAATATCAGTATTAATATTAAGAAACTTTTTAGACTCTTTGTATTGTATTGTATTGTATTGTATTGTACTTATTAACATTCCATGGTATTCATACATGCTTACAGCTAGAATATGGAACAAGTCAAAAAACTTAATACTATTATAAAATCTTAATTTATAGTCACAGTCTAGATGAAATATATACAGAAGAGATTTACAATATAGTCTACTAGTACAACACATAGTTTTAGTATCAATTTCATGAAGTGTTATTGAATGTCATGAATTCACCTACAGAATAGAAGGCGTGAGAAATTAGGTACTTCTTTAATTTGACCCTAAATAATTTTATGTTTTGAGTTTCATTTTTTTTATCGATAGGGAGGCTATTAAAAATTTTTACTGCCATATAACGCACTCCTTTTTGATAGCACGATAGACTTGCCGATGGAGTATGAAAGTCATTTTTTTGACGTGTATTTATGCTATGAACTGTTGAATTAGTTACAAAGTTTTCACGATTACATACGAGGAACACTATTAATGAAAAGATATACTGACAAGCCATGGGAATTATTTGTAGTTTTTTAAAATAGTCCTACACGATTCCCTAGATTTGGCACCTACTATTATTCTAATTACTCTTTTTTGTAATAGAAATATATTGTTACTATCTGTGGAATTTCCCCAGAATATTATTCCAAAACTCATTACCGAATGGAAGTATGCAAAGTATATTGTTTTTAAGGTATTGATATTTACTATCTTTTGCATAGATTTAATAGCAAAACAAGCTGAATTTAGTTTGGGGGTAATTTCTTTAATATGATTTTTCCAATTTAACACATTATCGATTTTTAAGCCAAGAAATTTGGTTGTTGTTGTTTCTAATAGGGATCTATTATTAATTATTGCGCTAGAAATTTGCGACGTTGAATTTGGACAGGATTTAAATTGCATTATGTTAGTTTTGTTACAATTTAATACTAATTTATTGACTGAGAACCAGTCACATATTTTGAAGAGAATTTCCTCTGTTGAAGATTGGAATGTGTTGGAGTTATTGGCTGTAATTACTATACTTGTGTCATCTGCAAATAATATGGGATGACCTACATCTTTTATAAGGGGGGCAAGATCATTTATAAACACTAGAAAAAGTAGGGGACCTAATATTGATCCTTGAGGAATTCCATTATTAATAGTTCCCCATGTCGATGTAGATTTCATAGTTGTATTGATTTCAACTTTCTGTTCCCTATCTATGAGATATGAGTGAAACCATTGGTGCGCAACACCTTTAATTCCATAATAATCTAATTTATCTAGCAGCATTTTATGATTTATACAGTCAAATGCCTTGGATAAATCACAGAAAATCCCTCCAACTTTTAATTTTTTATTTACTGCCTCCAGAATTTTGTCAGTAGAAGAAACAAGAATAACAGGGTTAAAAATTAATTCTTACAAAACTAAATACATGAATATGTCACGTACCTCAAATAATAGAGGGTCACTTATAATAGATGATTGGGAGTTTCAAAAAGTTACTGAATTTAAATACTTAGGAAGTATAATTAATGAAACAGGCTTATTTGGGAAAGAAATTGAACATAGAGTCGTTACGGCAAATAAGTGTTACTACTCCCTTCATAAATTGCTTAGTTCCAAACTCCTTTCTAGATTATCAGAATTAAGATACTATGAAACTATAATCGTACCAACTCTCGTATATTGCTGTGAAACTTGGATATTAACAAAAAAAGAAAAAAAAAACAACAACAAAATCCCTTTTTACTTTTGAGAACAAAATCTTGAGGAAGGTTTTTGGTCCCATTCAAGAAAATAACATATGGAGAATTTTGAACAACAGGGAACTAAGAGATATTTATAAAGATCCGGAATTTGTACTAATCGTTTCACGTGATTAAACTACATTTTAGGTTAGGTCTCGTGAATCGTGAAGTGTTTCGTTAAAGCAATGAATTTCGTGTTGCCAGACAAAATAAATTTTAATATTAGATCATAAAAAAGGTAAAGGTATCCCCGTAACATGCCATGAATTCACTAGCTCAGTTGGTAGAGCAGCTGGCTACGGACTGGAAGGTCCGGGGTTCGATCCCAGGTAGTGACAGGATTTTTTCTCATTGCCAAACTTTCAGAACGGCCCCGATGTTCACTCAGCCTCCTATAAAATTGAGCACCGGGTCCTTCCCGGGGGTAAAAGGCGGTCAGAGCGTGATGCCGACCACACCACCTCATTCTAGTGCCGAGGTCATGGAATATTAGATCATACTTGTCCTAATTACCAACATTATATGCGAGAAGTCCAGGAGGAAAATATACTATTTCATAATTTATTGAACCATTTAGGAAAACACCTCGTAACATAAAGATGAGATGTGGTCAATAAGTAAGACATTGTTATTGTTAATTACGCATTATTATTATTATTATTATTATTATTATTATTATTATTATTATTATTATTATTATTATTATTTACTGGCTTTTAAGGAACCCGGAGGTTCATTGCCGCCCTCACATAAGCCCGCCATTGGTCCCTATCCTGAGCAAGATTAATCCATTCTCTATCGTCATATCCCACCTCCCTCAAATCCATTTTAATATTATCTTCCCATCTACGTCTCGGCGTCCCTTACTTACTTACTTACTTACAAATGGCTTTTAAGGAACCCGAAGGTTCATTGCCGCCCTCACATAAGCCCGCCATCGGTCCCTATCCTGTGCAAGATTAAGCCAGTCTCTATCATCATACCCCACCTCCCTCAAATCCATTTTAATATTATCCTCCCATCTACGTCTCGGCCTCCCTAAAGGTCTTTTTCCCTCCGGTCTCCCAACTAACACTCTATATGCATTTCTGGATTCGCCCATACGTGCTACATGCCCTGCCCATCTCAAACGTCTGGATTTCAAGTTCCTAATTATGTCAGGTGAAGAATACAATGCGTGCAGTTCTGTGTTGTGTAACTTTCTCCATTCTCCTGTAACTTCATCCCGCTTAGCCCCAAATATTTTCCTAAGCACCTTATTCTCAAACACCCTTAACCTATGTTCCTCTCTCAGAGTGAGAGTCCAAGTTTCACAGCCATATAGAATAACCGGTAATATAACTGTTTTATAAATTCTAACTTTCAGATTTTTGGACAGCAGACTGGATGATAAGAGCTTCTCAACCGAATAATAACACGCATTTCCCATATTTATTCTGCTTTTAATTTCCTCCCGAGTGTCATTTATATTTGTTACTGTTGCTCCAAGATATTTGAATTTTTCCACCTCTTCGAAGGATAAATCTCCAATATTTATATTTCCATTTCGTACAATATTCCCGTCACGAGACATAATCATATACTTTGTCTTTTCGGGATTTACTTCCAAACCGATCGCTTTACTTGCTTCAAGTAAAATTTCCGTGTTTTCCCTAACCGTTTGTGTATTTTCTCCTAACATATTCACGTCATCTGCATAGACAAGAAGCTGATGTAGCCCGTTCAATTCCAAACCCTGCCTGTTATCCTGAACTTTCCTAATGGCATATTCTAAAGCGAAGTTAAAAAGTAAAGGTGATAGTGCATCTCCCTGCTTTAGCCCGCAGTGAATTGGAAAAGGATCAGATAGAAACTGACCTATACGGACTCTGCTGTATGTTTCACTGAGACACATTTTAATTAATCGAACTAGTTTCTTGGGAATACCAAATTCAATAAGAATATCATATAATACTTCCCTCTTAACCGAGTCATATGCCTTTTTGAAATCTATGAATAACTGATGTACTGTACCCTTATACTCCCATTTTTTCTCCATTATCTGGCGAATACAAAAAATCTGATCAATAGTCGATCTATTACGCCAAAAACCGCACTGATGATCCCCAATAATTTCATCTACGTACGGAGTTAATCTCCTCAAAAGAATATTGGACAAAATTTTGTACGACGTCAACAAAAGTGATATTCCTCGAAAGTTACCACAGTTGGTTTTGTCCCCCTTTTTAAAAATAGGTACAATTATGGACTCCTTCCATTGTTCTGGTACAATTTCCTTTTCCCAAATAGCAAGTACAAGTTTATAAATTTCGCTATATAATGCACTTCCACCCTCTTGTATTAATTCTGCTGGAATTTGATCGATACCTGGAGACTTGTACTTTTTCAGATTTTCTATCGCAATTTCGACTTCTGAAAGGGTGGGTTCGGGTATAAATGGCTCAGCAGTTTGTATTTCAATATCGTCCCGATCATTTCTATTTGGCCTATGTACATTTAGTAGTTGCGTCCCTAAAGGTCTTTTTCCTTCCGGCCTCCCAACTGACAATCTATATGCATTTCTGGATTCGCCTACACATGCTACGTGCCCTGCCCATCTCAAACATCTGAATTTTATGTTCCTAATCATGTCAGGTGAAGAATACAATGCGTGCAGTTCTGTGTTGTGTAACTTTCTTCATTCTCCTGTAACTTCATCCCTCTTAGCTCCAAATATTTTCCTAAGCACTTTATTCTCAAACACCCTTAACCTATGTTGCTCTCTCAAAGTGAGAGTCCAAGTTTCACAACCATAAAGAACATCCGGTAATATAACTGTTTTATAAATTCTAACTTTCAGATTTTTTTACAGCAGAGTGGATGATAAAATATTATTAATATTATTATTATTATTATTATTATTATTATTATTATTATTATTCCAGTACGTAGCATTGTGATTTTTCCCTATTTGGTGATATCTGATATTAGTTGGCAACACAGAAAATATGGTCAAATTAGCCTGTTAGGAACTGCTCTTACGTGGTCCTCACTATACTTCCGGTTGGACACAAAAATCTTCCTGCAATGATGCAAACGTCGTCTGTACTGAAACAAAACTTTCTGAGTGTCTCTACCGGTATTAATTTTAAGCATCTGAGGTTCATGAACGTAAGTGACATGTGTTCAAAACCGGAAATATCATTTGTGAGAACTCTGTATAGTATTTATGCCCTTCGTGATGTAAGGACTAAGGCCCCATGTGATGTTTCAGACCCGTACGTGCGAGTGGTGCAGCTGAACGGGTCGACGGGGCGTTCGCTGAAGCGAAAGAAGACGGCCTTCAAGATCGCCACGGAGAGTCCCGAGTTCAACGAGACGCTGACCTTTGACCTGGTGCCCAGCCAGCTGGAGACGGCCACGTTTCTAGTGCTGCTGTGTAGCCGCGACTCTGACGCCGCGACCGCTGCAGGCGACAAGCGTAGCCGCGACAAGTGCCTGGGCAGGGTGGCGCTGGGGGGTCACGTGGCCGGCAAGCGCGAGCGCGACCATTGGCTGTCCGTGATGCAGAGTCCGCGGCGCGTGGTGTCCATGTGGCACACCCTCAAGTGACCTCCGATAGCACGTCACTTATTTATACGGTGAACTTCTTCCTTGACCCAGAGCTTGTGGAAGGCGAAGTAAACAAAAATGTGCTTTTCCTTGGTGTTATGCTTTTTTACGAACATAAGTGTATTTAAGTGCAGTTGGTGGATGGCTATTCTGCTTGCATCCCCTTCTTCTCAACCCTCTGTGCCACGTTGTTTGTTACATCGCCTATCGTAAGCTCTGGGATTTAACATACAGAGTGGAATTAATATAACCAGCGAATAGGGATTATAAAGAATGGACACTTCGCGTCGGTACCTTTGATGTAGTCGGACTGATTTCAATGACCTTCAAGCCACCTAGAGCGTAAGATTCTGCTTTCTCCCTAGAGTTGGCGCTGACATCACACCAGCTAGCAGTCGACACAGCGGAAATATAACACATATAATTAATACATCTAGGTACATTATATAATAATAATAATAATAATAATAATAATAATAATAATAATAATAATAATTTATTTTAGCTGGCAGAGTTAAGGCCGTAAGGCCTTCTCTTTCACTCAAACAGCAAAAAGTGTATATACATATGTATGAACTTACAAAGAATTCAAAATTTGATTTAGATGAGAGTTACATGTACACAAGAGTTATTTACGAATTAAACAACAAAATACTATGAACTATTAATTAAACACTGAAATAAACTGTGTAGCAGAATTAAACTAAAATACATAGAATGTTAATATATTTCAAATAATAATAGATATGAGACAATTTTGAATATACAGCACAATCAGGATGATGTCTAAAGAAAAAAGTAACAATGTAGTCAGTGATAGTTTAAATCAGTATGATTGGAGTGAAATGCTAATAAGGTTATCTTTTAAGCTGTTCTTAAAGGTGTTTGTTGTCTTGCAGCCCCTAATACTTTGTGACAAGGAATTCCATTGACGCGAGGTGGATATTGTAAAAGATGATGAATAACAAGATGTTCTATGAAGAGGTATACTTAGCGTGCCACAGATAAGTGATCTAGTATTTACGTCGTGGTTAGAGTATAGATAAGAGAAACTAGACGAAAGGTAGATTATGTACTCAAATAAAATAAATTGGATCCATAAAATAATAAATCCGTCATTAACTGTAATGTGTAGACTCTAGAGTTCCTTTATAATGAGAGTTGGGACGTTGACCCCAGCAACAATTAAAATATGTAATGATTTGATAGCGCTGAAAATGGAAAAACAGAACTCTTATGAGAAGTAAAACCATATACCTATATTATGTTATATTATATACAAATATTAAACGAATTGGATACTTAATTTTATGATGTATTATATTATTTTATGATATAATTTATTATATCTGAAATATAAAATATTATTATCACTACTAGTTTGTCACTGAAAAATAAGGAAAAGCTGTTAACTTGAATTTATTTGAAGCAAAGCGTTACTGGATTATGCAATAAGGTAGGCGATGTTTGGATCCTGTGTCTTAACTCTATACTCAATTATAATAATAATAATAATAATAATAATAATAATAATAATAATAATAATAATAATAATAATAATAATGATTTATTTAACCTGGCAGAGTTAAGGCCATACGGCCTTCTCTAACACTCAACCAGGAGTAAAGACTGCGTTACAAAAACACTACAAATTTACAAATTACACTACAATTTTACACACAAAATTGAATAAGATAATAATAATAATAAAAAATAAACAACAAATAAGAAGAAATCGGACATAATATAATATATAACATACAGAAAGAAAGAAAAAAACATAATAATATGTGAACAACAGGTCAAAATAAATGAGGCATACAAAAAAAAGACAATTATTCATAATAATAATAATAATAATAATAATAATAATAATAATAATAAAATAAGAATAGTAATAATGATGATGATGATAATAATAATAATAATAATAATAATAGTAATAGTAGTAATAAAATAGTGCAGTACAAAGTATACAGTGAATACAATATTTCTAAGTACACACAATAAGGAAAATTAAGATTATATATAGCTCAACTTATCACATTAGAGATATAACATTATCGGAAAATATGAAAACAAAAATATAAAATAAGTTGAATATCATTAGAACATAAAAAAAATGTGAAAACGTGGAAACATGCAATACAACACTTGTCATAATAGTAAGTTAGTTTGGCAACTCGTCATAAGATAATTTTCTAACTTGGATTTGAAAGAATTCAATGTTCGGCAGCCCTTGACTTCAGGCGGCAGAGAGTTCCAGTGACGAGAGGTAGCAACAGTGAAAGATGAGGAATACAGAGACGATGCGTGAAGTGGAATTTCTAGCGTGTTATCGCGTTGTGATCGAGTATTAATATTATGATAGCGAGAGAGAGTATGAAATCGAGCGAATAAATAATAGGGGGATGAAGAGTGCATAATTCGATATAAGAGAGAAAGTGAGTGCAGATTTCTCCTCTCATGTAACCTAAGCCATGATAACTTCTTGAAAGAAGGTGAGATATGATCATAGTATCGAACATTACAAATGAAGCGGACGCACGCGTTATGAACACGCTGTAGTTTCTGAGCGGAATCAATCCTGAGATCACTGAACAAAACGTCGCAATAATCGAAGTGAGGTAGAATGAGTGTCTGTACCAGCGTCTGTTTTAATTTAGATGGATAATGATACAATATTTTTAGTGAATGGAGAATAGAGAATGCCTTCTTACATGTATATTTAATATGCGTATCCCAATTGAGATTAGATTCGAAATGTACTCCGAAATTTTTGACGGTAGAGCTAAACGGGATGATTATAATCTTAGCCTATGCTCGATTACACTAACCTCTAGCGCTTGAAAGTGGAACTAAACGCTGGCGCACAGAGAAACAAAACACAGGAAAATTCGCTCACTGTCCATTCTTTATGATCCTTATTCGCTGGTATAACTGTGACGACTGAAGGAGACAATAGAATACATTGAAATACACACAAAACCTATTATGCGTTTTATAATGAAGTGCATTGTTAATTAGAAAATTAGGCTGAAAGTCTGCGAAGTTTGGCAACAGCGCTTTGGTCACCGCTGATGTAGATCATTGTGAATGATCCCTTTCAATAACTCGCCCGCAAGCTTTTGGGTTCACGTTCAGTTTTGATTACTTTTCCTTGTGAATGGCCCTTTAGAGTATGACGCTATAGAACCATTACTTTGCAGAAATTTAAGATGGTCACATCCCAAGTTTTTGTATCATAGACTTCTTTACAATCGAAAATAATAAAACAAACATATCTGCACACTGAAAGATACCGTAACATAAAAATCATAACAAAAATGCTGCGTGGCCCTTCATTATGGTTAGCAAACAAATTTACCTGATAACCAGGCTTCGAGACTTCGGACCCAATAGAGCAGTTCAGTGGGAAATCCGCATAGCGGCGTACTGGGTATAGTGGTAAAGCGTAGGCTACAGTGGGTAGGGGTGCTGTAGAATGGATGCCAACAAATACGCAAAGACGGTTGCGAAATTCAAGAAACTAGCACACAATCTTCCTCTACCTCCAGAGCCAATTGTTACTGGATGGGGTACATGACTTAATTCAGCTATTTATTATGCTAGATACTCCGGTACAATTGTGCAGATAATCAACACATTGAGTGACGACTGTTCTGCAATCAGAATAATTGAAGTTCTGGATTTGAAGGTTCTCATACAAAAAGGTTTTCATACAAACTCATTTTCAAACTGTGTCTGAAACTATTACACGGTTAGAAAAGTCAGAGCAAGAGATGCCGGAATTAGTTGATGAAATGACACAGAGAATTAATGAGACACCAAGTACACCGGTTACTGAACGTGTGAAACAGAAGTGGAAATCAATTTTATGTAAAAATAACGGATATGGAACATTGTGTAACGTAAAGAGGAAATTAGTGGACATAGAGTCACCCGAGAATAAAGGACAGTCTCTTAGAGACTGCAATGATGTTAGGTTTTTTCGTTTTGCTCCTATCACGTTATGCGACGTAGAGTGCAGCTTTTCACAGTACAAACTTTGGCAGATAACCGAAAAAGATTTACTTTTGAGACACTGAGAATGTATCTTGTAGTACATTGCAATTAGGTACTGTAACTGCACTTCCTAAAGACGACCAATAGGATAAATGAAGAAATTAAAATTGCTACATGTTTATTTCCACCATTGACACTGTGTATAATTAAAAACAAATGCTCATAAAAGACAGGAGAATAAATGCTTTTCACATTACATTCTTTTGACATTGCCATTGTGTAACGTATATTTACTTCCAGAATGTACGTACATATGTGTCTCGTTTCCCCATACTACCGTACTCTACTCTAAATAGCAACGTCGTTACCTGAACACATTTCTACCTTTCACTACCTGCAGCGAGTCAACAACCTATAGTACATACACAGTAAACTTATTGTATCGGGTCCCAAGTCTCGAAGTCTACTGATAACTGTACACTTCAGTAAATATTTTCTACTACTACACACAGAAGAAGCACACTACAGTTGTGCTGTATACTGTTGTCTGAAGAAGACAAGATACTGTCGGAGATGTGAGAAAGAAGAAACTTTCTCAGACATCCAGTACAATGACCTGAATTATTTGCAATCGGACGTGAATACGCTTTAGATGCTCTCTGCATTCTCAGGATTTTCTGATCGCTGCTCACGAGAAAGTCCTTGCAAGGGTTCAGTCAATTTATGGCGTACAGGAAGGATTTTCTTAAGAGTAAATGTCAGTGGTGCATAATCTTATATTGCTATTGGTTGACCCAGGGAAGCTTTAATTTCAGCATATCATTACACTGTTGTTGAAAACACTAAACATAAATTTTGTAGTTGCTAGTAGATTATAAAATTGATAACACAATCAGTGTCCACAGCTGTGGGGCAACGGTTAGCATGTATGACCGTGGTACGAGCGGGCACGGGTTCAAATTCTAGTTGGAACAAGATAAGTGCTTGTGGTTTTTTTCTAGGGTTTTCCTTCAACCAATTAAGAGCAAATGCTGGATAACTGTAGGCGCTAGACCTTGGACTTATTTCGCTGGCCCTTCATTTCACTCAGACGCTAGATAATCATCGCTGCTGATAAAGCGTTATAAAATAAACCAATAGTAACGGAACACAGTAAGTTTTAAGAAGAACTGAAATTTGGGAATACTATTCAAAGCAAAAGACAATAAATTGGAGTTAATAATATCGGAATAGCCGAAAAGAAGTCAAGTTAAAAGAAATTATATTTCCTGTGGCTCTAGCAATAGAAATGTTGTAAAATATAGCCTATCGTCTGTCATTTATTGAAATTAAAAAACAACGAAAAGGACTTGAACTAATGCATGAAATACATACCAGAATGTTTCAAGAAGGCACCGGACAACATTGATAAAAAATCTCATGCTATTTAATTAATAAATTCAACTGAATAAATCATCCACTTTACTTTCGTAATTTTTATGGTTTTAATTCAGATAAATATTATTTTTAGGATAATGATCTATCTGTAAGTACACATTTTTATAGCGTCTAAAAGCAAACCTGAAATTTTAAAGACCCATCTTTCTAAAGAGACTAACCCCCAAAAACAAGTCTTTGAGATACTGATGAAAAACACATTGCCAAATGTATGTTGAGATACCTCCAACACCATCTTTCGTCGCATGATTGAGTTACAGTTGAACTGCGACAAAGTCCATTTTGGGCCATTTAATCTTAGATCAGAGGTTAAATTGATCTTCGTTCTAGCTGAACTTGGAATTTTGTGTTGTATAAAGTCTAATCTGAGATTAATTTGTCTTAAACTAAAGTCAACTTTGACTGAAGATATTTCTCCGATTAAGTTAGATGATCCAAGTTCAGTTATTTCTTTTCTGTTTGAAGTATACGAGTGGCAGATTCTGCAAAAAAAAAATCTAACCATTATTATTAATATGTATATGGTAAATACATTTTTTTTTGTCAATTTCTTGTCTTAATATACACATTCTTATATTTTATAAGGCTTTATCGTGTTCAGCAGTATCAAATAACATAACCTATAATCATATTATGTTTATAACAACCATTAATTATTCATGGATATGATAGGTACATTCATAAATGTTCAATTAACTGTATTACTAAACGAAAATTGTCGTTTTATAAAGCTTTATTATGTTTAGCAGTATCAAACACCATAACATAATTTGGAGAACGGTCAATCTTCTTATTGTCCGCCATTATTTACAACGCACAAAGCAAACCAGTGTCTCCAACAGAGTGTGCGGAAAGTCGCCAGAAAGTAGTTGTAAAGTCGCTAGATTTCTCATTATCAACAAAGAAAGATTAAATTTTGTCACTATGAGGTGCTAAAAAGGTCGCTAAATCCCTATTTAAGCAATATAAAAGTTAAAAGAAATTGTTGTCGAAAAAGAGTTAAATTCGCTAGATTGGCAACACTGAACAAACCTGTACAACATGACACGCGCATCACATACTTCACCTGTTTATGCGATGTTGCCAAGTCCTTTTCACGTGAACTTAGATTACATTTGAGCCAAGGTAATTTGATCGCAGAAAAGTTTTATACAACAGAAGAAGTGTCTGAACTCGGTTCACTTTCCGATCTTCGATCAAAATTGATCTTTAGTCAGGGAGCTTTGTACAATTGGGCTTTAGTGTGATATACTCATATGGATGTATCTCTCTGAGATAGAATAAAATGAAATTCGAAAAATTGGCACTTCTTTAGAAAAATAGGTCTCCAATAAAATTATTGTTCTTTGCACCTGCTTCAAAGCGAATTCCTTCCAAAGACTTTCTCGTGAGCGGCGGATTGTTAAGAGGGCTAGTCTATATAGGTAACATATTCAAGTACAAGGTGGGTCAAAAGTAGCTTTCCCCAATATTCGTTTTTAGGTTTCATACTTGTACACATATACAGATATCATAACTTGAATAAACGAATAGCTGGTGTGATATGTGGTGGGTTGACAACCATGTTCGTGCGTCAACTGTTTTTCCGATGTAATGTCTTGTTGTTGTTTTGTTTTATTGTATTGGGATGCAGCTCTATGCAATAACAGAAATGTTCAGTCAAATGTAAATTGAATGTATTTAAATGTAAGGAAGTGTTTGAGGGAAAGCGACTTTTAACCCACCAAATATTTGATTGTCCCTGGGTTTCCTGTTCAATCCCCGTAGATGGGAAACGTAATGGGCGAAGTAAATAGCTTCAAAACATTTCAAAACGTACTAAAGAAGAAAAAGAGCATTTACCATACTGTATATCATGTATTTTTATTAGTTTTTTTACGAAATTCTATGGGAAAGTTACCGAAATGTATTCATTTCTATGTGATTTTGAGAAGCATGCGGACATGACTACAGGACTAATGAAAGTGAATCAGTCTACCAAATGGTGCCGTTCTGTGTACAGAAACGGAAATAAAATTTTGAGCTTCCTGCCTCTTAACCCGGTGTGATTTTTAGCATCTTCCTAAAATGAAATTTAAGATGAATGGGTGACAATTTGAATCAATGGGAGAGATTCAGGTGGAATCGAGGGCGTTCCTTGACGAGCTTCAAGATAAGGACTTCAATGAAGCATTCGAGGCATTGCAAAACACCTGGAACTGTATGTGAAGTCAAAAGGGATCCATTTCGAAGGGGATGGAAGTCACATATAATTAAGTTGAACAATTCTAACTCGGGTAACTTTCCGATAGCACTTCGTTTGTACTTCTATGCAGACGAGGCGAAATGAAATGGAGTCGCAGTCAATAGATTGTCGACACTTCTATTATATTATTTATGATTTTTGCAGCTATATAATTATATACATAATGTGTTCGTGAGTGTACAGTATGTAAAGGAAAGAAGAGACTGAAGAACATGACTTGCATTAGGTATGTTTAAAGTGTAATATAGTCTATGAAGTGATCACTCCAATGTTGTAAATACAGACTTTTTGGACAGTTATCTGAGAGTGGCTTCCACTACAGAAAGAACGAGGCTGTGACGTCAGACTATGTTCAGTTATTTCATGCGAGTTTTTAAGGAATAAAGAATTGTTTTAATGAATATTTATTTAAGTGATCTAAATGTCTATTTCCTCAATGTCCTAAGCAGTCAAATGTTTATAAGGTAAGTGTCCCTGATATGGCCATGCTAAGGTTTGAGAATTTTTCTAGCCGCCATTTTGAAAAAAATGTAAACCACTTTTTCTTACTCGTTCTCAGTCTAATGGACTTTCTCAAAACAATTTCCTTTCCCCATAAAAAATAGCTTTAATTGTCCAAAAAGTCTCAAATTCCAAAGGTCTACCTAGTGGCCATATCAGGAACATGTGCACATGATATGGCCACCCTTGTTCCATGTTCTACAAATCGTGATTGTTTTCAGTTTGATAGCGCAGTTGTGTTAAAATTAAATTAAAATGAATAAAAATTACACTTAATAATCTTTTTTATAATTCAAAAGTGTAGTCAAAACAGGTTTTTCCCTAAAAAATTAAGTTTTTTTCTTAAAATACAAAATATTTGCGTAATCCCAGCTATACGGCATGTAAATTTGTCAGGTGAAAAAATAAAAGTGAAATGAACTTGATATGGCCATGGTGCATTTGATATGGCCATATCAGGGGCAGGTAAGCTTTTACGAAAATCGTTTGATTATGAATAACTCGTAAAAGATACGCCATCAACTACAACACCAATCAACAGAACATTAAAAACTGAATGGAGTACGATGGTTTTCATGAAAGAAGTTATTGAAAAACATGCATAAAGCAAAGGAAACTTACCAGAGAAAAATAAGAAGAGGTCACATGAAAGCCGCAAAACAGGCAACTGACGCCATATTGCTCAACCTGACTGGATGGAAACGATCACGTGACATACCAGGATGTCCTTTCACTGGATGCTGCTGCAATTTAGAGGATTTTTGGTTAACTGACTCACAATAGGGGGGGTGGCCATATCAGGAACATGGCCATAACAGGGGCACCCACCTTATTTATAAAAGGTGCATCAAGACGGATTGTTTTGATTCGTCACAAATCTCGTATGAATGCGGAGGAATTTTACCTATTCACCAGTTCGTGTCTTTTAACAGTTTATTAAATTAATTCATAGACTTCCAACTTGAGACAATAAGTATGTAAAATAATGTTGAACATGCCATAAAATTAAATAAAACACTATCGTTAACCGAACTTTGTAATGAAAACTGTTCATTATTGTTTAATGTTAGTGTTTTGTTTATTTTCATGGCCTACTCTACATGGTTATATATGATTGTAGATATGAGATGGAACAGCTGAGTCATGTAACGGTGAGATAGAAAATAATGGGCTGTTTTCGTGATGGACTGGAAGTTCGTTTCGCTGTGAATGGTCCCCATTTTGAGCATCTGTTGTAAAGTTTGGTTAGTGATGGTGTTTTGTTTAGTTTTATAGCCTACTCAACATGATTTTACATACTTACTTGTCCTCAGTTTGTGTGACTGCAACCTGTGTATATTTTTGTGTGGCTTTACTTTGTTTATAGTGTTTTTTTCTCTCTCTCTTTATTTCTTATGTAGCTTTACTTTGTATATAGTGTATTTTTTTCTGTTTATTTCTATTATTGTATTTGTATTCCTGGTGTTATAGAAGAGAAGGCCTGATGGCCTTAACTACACCAAAATAAATAAATAAATAAATAAATAAATAAATAAATAAATAAATAATGATAATAATAATAGTAATAATAATAATAGATCTAATTAATATAACAACTTACCTCGTAATTTCTCACACTTGTAATGGCGTTTCCATAATGCTCCAAATAGCACTTTTGAGAGCAACTTGATCACTCTATGTTTTCACCATACACAGAACAAAAACTCTTGATCCTACTCTTCACGAGATTTTTGCTTTTTTGAGGTACACAGTTTTGAAGGCGACGTTCTAATCCGTCACGCATACCAGCTAATAAGCAACTGGAACATGTACAGAGAGACACTTGCAAGCTAGCGGTGGTAGGGGTTGAGTCGATGTCAGAAATGAGTTGTAAACAGATTTACTGCGTATCATGATTCACGTTTAGCCAGAGCAACAGATACGGAGCAGTAGGTCTGACCAGTCAACCGCGAAGGGGATAGCTGGGAGACGTACGACTTCACTGAAATATTGCACAGTAACGGAACTGGGGAAAATATATATTATGTATACATTCATTCATTTCATTCATTTATTTTATTCCATAAATCTTACATGAGCAATGAAGCTTTAAGATGTGGAACAAGTCAAAATTTTACAATATTACAATTACAATTTTTACAAATTTTTATAGTTTTACAATTTAGTAATTTTCTACAATTTTTACAATTTTGTGCAGTTTTTTACATTTTGGCGAGATGTAGTGAGATGAGGTGAGGTCCGAGGATTCGACAAAATATTACCCGGCATTTGCCTTTTGGTTGGGGAAAACCTCGGAAAAACCCCAACCAGGTAATCAAATCAAAAGGGGGGTAATCAAATCAAAGAGGTTGATGCCAAGGACTCGCCATAGACCATCCGGTTTCAGTCCCACGGCTGTGGAAAACCTCGGAAGAAACCGAAGACCAAAGGTGGAATCCAATCCAAGCCCGAACGCAGCTCCGGATCAGCAGCCCAGCGAGTCTACCGACTGAGCTAC
This sequence comes from Periplaneta americana, assembly GCF_040183065.1. Classification (NCBI taxonomy): domain Eukaryota; kingdom Metazoa; phylum Arthropoda; class Insecta; order Blattodea; family Blattidae; genus Periplaneta; species Periplaneta americana. The sequence continues at coordinate 12,238,512 of NC_091131.1, read as the reverse complement.
ATCGATGGCTCTACTAAAAGTATACAATACATAGCCAATCAGATTATTAAATTTACAAACGCAAACGATCATTCATCAGTTGAGCTATATGTATAATACAAAACAAGTTAATTAAATTTAAGGCATAAACAATTCAACCAGTTGTGATATACAGAAATTGATAATACATATCATGCAAACTACTTCAAATTACAAACACAAACAATTTATCAATAGAGCTATATAGATTACTATTCAATTTAAAGCATATACAATTCATCGGCCAAAACTATAGAAATATATACAATACAAAGTAGCATACTTTCATTAAGCTATTCAAATTTTTGCAATTAATATCAAGTAGATTAATTCAATTTATAATCATAAACAATTCATCAGTAGAGCTACACAGACTAGTAATCATTTTAAGAACATATACAATTCATCAGCCAAACTATACAAACATATACAATCAAATTAGTTCAATTTACAAACTTATTTTCGTTAAGCTATACAATTCATATGAAGTAGATTAATTCAATTTATAAGCTTAAACAATTCATCAGTTGACCTATACAGTATACTATTCAATTTACAGTACATACAATTCATCAGTTATGCTAAACAAAAAATACAATGCATAGTAAACAGATTAAGTCAATATAAAAACATATTTCAGTTGAGCTATATAAAATTGTACATGTCATTTGAGTAGAATAATTCAATTCACAAGCATAAACAATTCATCAGTTGTGTAGAAGGTATGAGTATGTAGAAACCTGGTTAATTATTTCTGAACATTTTCTCGTGGTTCTTCAAATCTTTGAGATAGTTAGGCAGTGCATTGAAGACTGTTATACATGAATAGCGAACTCCTTTTTTAAAACAGCTTAGACTAACAGAGGGTAGATGAAGATCTGATTTATGTATAAAGATGTATAAATGAAGACCTCCCCACAAAGAGAATGAAACATCAAATTAATTAAATATGTGACTTACAAGCAAACGTTCTGTTGGGGGCAGATAAAAAAGTTAAATTTTTTTCTTCTATCATGTTAATAATGTCAAAAGAAGTGCTTATACAAATTTTGGCCACTCGACCGCAATTACGAGGGCCGTAAAAAATTGATTCGCCAGGGGCCGTTAACAGAAAAAAAACACAATTTCAATGGACAAATTTATTAGAACGGACACAACTTGAGCTATTTTCCAACATATTTTCCATCGGAACTGAGACATTTCTCATATCATGGGATCGTCAGAGAGAGGTGCAGACGCAGTCAAACGCTGGTTCCGATCTGAGGCGGCTGACTTCTACGACACAAAAATTGATCCCATGGTATGACAAATGTCTCAATTCCAGTAGGGGATATGTTGACAAATAGAGCAAAAATTGCTGTATCTGTTTCAATAAATATTTGGACGAAATTGTCCTTTTTTTCCATAGGCCTAAACGATCCCAGGGAAAATCACTTTCTGGACGGTCTCGTAATTGCGGTCGAGTGGCCAAAATTTGTACAAGGACTTCTTTTGACATTATTAACTTGGTGGAAGAAAAAAATTTAACTTTTTTATCTGCCCCCATCAGAACGTTTGCTTGTTAGCTGGAAAACTAATTTTGAAGCATTCATTTATAACAAATTATTGCATCTAATAGCTCAATAAACTTGCATCCTTGATTAGTCAAATGGATCCGCTAGTAAATAGAGGCTAACGAAATTCAGTCATTCATAGTTTTCTGCTCAAGGGCAGGTCTTTCACTTCAAATCCAGCATTCCTCAATCTTTCCTATATCTTAATGTTGTCTGTCATCTGATATCTTCTCCTGCCCCGTAGTCTTCTTCTCCCGTTCACCATTCCTTTCAGTGCATCCTTCAGTAGACAGCTTCTTCTCAACCAGTGACCCAACCAATTTCTTTTCCTCTTTCTGATCAGTTTCAGCACCATTCTTTCTTCACCCACTCTTTTCATCACAACTTCATTTTCTTATTCTGTCTGCACATTTCAAACTTTTATCATCCAGTCTGCTGTCGAAAAATCTGAAAGTTAGAATTTATAAAACAGTTATATTACCGGTTGTTCTGTATGGTTGTGAAACTTGGACTCTCACTTTGAGAGAGGAACATAGGTTAAAGGTGTTTGAGAATAAGGTGCTTAGGAAAATATTTGGGACTAAGAGGGATGAAGTTACAGGAGAATGGAGAAAGTTACACAACACAGAACTGCACGCATTGTATTCTTCACCTGACATAATTAGGAACATTAAATCCAGACGTTTGAGATGGGCAGGGCATGTAACACGTATCCACATTTCAAATGCTTCTATTTGCTTCTCTTCACTTCGTCGTTTTTATTTTTGTAGGTTATTTTAGGACGCTTTATCAACATCTAAGGTTATTTAGCGTCTGAATGAGATGAAGGTGATAATGCCGGTGAAATGAGTCCGGGGTCCAGCACCGAAAGTTACCAAGCATTTGCTTATATTGGGTTGAGGCAAAACCCCGGAAAAAAACCTCAACCAGGTAACTTGCCCCGACCGGGAATCGAACCCGGGCCACCTGGTTTCGCGGCCAGACGCGCTAACCGTTACTCCACAGATTTGGACTCACTTCGTCCTAATGCCAATGTTTCTGCCTCCGTACAAAAGTCACACTCCACACAAATCTCTTCACTAGTCTCTTTCTTAGCCTAACGAAATATGCCCCAAAAATTATTTCCCTTCCTTCTAAAACGTGTATTATAGATTCGTTGATTACACGCTTATTCCGGGGAGATCTTCTTGTAACAGACCTGTCTTACAGAAATAAGAATGCTGTAATAAATATTGTATTCTAAAAAAAAAAAAAGGATCACACATCATAGCCTCTTTATTTCGGGAAATAATTGAAAATTTGGTTAAAAAAATACGAATTTGATTTTCAGAACCAATATTTAAGAGCTGACTTCATAATTTTTGCTTCATATGAACAAATGTTACACTAATCTGTATGAAATGTCACTAAGGACATAAATAATAAAGTTCTGCATGAAATAATCAAATACAATAATTTTTACTTACTTATGGCTTTTAAGAAACCAGGAGGTTCATTGCCGCCCTCATAAAAGCCCGCCATCGGTCCTTATCCTATGCAAGATTAATCCAGTCTCTATCATCATATCTTGTCTCCTTCAAATCCATTTTAATATTATCCTCCCATCTACGTCTCGGCCCCTAAAGGTATTTTTCCTTCTGGTCTTCCAACTAAGATCCTATACGCATTTCTGGATTCGCCCATACGTGCTACATGCCTTGTCCATCTCAAACGTCTGGATTTAATGTTCCTAATTATGTCAGATGAAGAATACAATACATGCAGTTCTGCGTTGTGTAACTTTCTCCATTTTTCTGTAACTTCATTCCTCTTAGACTCAAATATTTTCGTAAGCACCTTATTCTTGAACACTCTTAGCCTCTGTTTCTCCCTCAAAGTGAGAGTCCAAGTTTCACAACCATACAGAACAACCGGAAATATAATTCAGGACCGTTTTTGCAAAATGTTTGCTAACTGCAAAATTTGTAAAATTGAGATTTTGATGGATACGTTAACATAAGGCAGGCCTCTACATGATGTTCAACTCGTCTTAGTAAAATTGAGTTATTTCTCTTCATTGTAGTGTGTCAAAGTGTGATCGTTTTTTCAAAACTTGCTTTCTGCTATAGGTGAGAGATACAGCAAAACTTTCTTACTATAGTGTTTTGTCTCTCCTGTAAAATTTAGTTTTTTCAGTTAGCAAGTTTTGCAAAAACGGTCCTCAATTATTTTATAAATTCTGACTTTCAGATTTTTTGACAGCAGACTCGATGACAAAAGCTTCTCAACTGAATAATAACAGGCATTTCCCATTTTTATTCTGCGTTTAATACAATAATATATTAGGCCTACACAAAAGACAATAACATTACTCTAAGAAATCCAAAATTCGGATATAAAATAATTAATTTTCCAAACATAACATCTTAGGCTATAGTTTTGTTCCTTCTCTGTCAGCCTTGTTATTGACTTATGGGCCTTCTCCACGAAACCTAATTTTCAAACGCACAAGTCACAATAGAAATACCATTTGATTTGTGATATTTTCCCACAAAACGATATATCTATACTTATAGAACAAGAATTAGCAATAGGCTATTTTTTTTATTGACTTATAAGTAGGGACCGATTTTTATGTAATTACATATTATAACTTATTCCTTTCAACTTAACCTTATATAAATAACAAATCTTTGCGAATCTTGTAATTACCATTAATATAATCAAATTTGATGCTACATATTTTACATATTTACCCCACATTACATATTACGGTTTGATATTACATCAATCTACATATTTAGGGGGTTTATTCATTTTTACTTCTCTAAAAGGAAAAAAAAAAAAAAACTTCTGTTAGGGAAGTTTACAATTTGAAATACACAGATTTAAAAAACCGTTTTACTTACCCAAGAAAAGATATATTTCGGTATGAAACACAACGTCCTTAGTTCCAGGCAAACAACAGTTATTAAATGCCTATAGTTTGAGGTTTTAGTAGGTACTTTGTTTCTTACAGGGAGCAGCTAAAATGCATGTGTCCCACATCTCCTCTTATTTTCTCCTAATCCAGTAAAGCGAAACAGTGCTTGCAGTAGTGTTGTGTCATTCATTTCACTCAGTTCTCTAGTTTTAGTACTTACAGTATAAAGTGCAAGTGAGTTTATCTACTGCTTTTAACTAACTAAAATGGCCCCTGTATCTTCACTCCTAACGACAAAAATAAAATCATGGTTTGCGATGGACGAAGGTTTCACTACAGATGGAAAAATAGTAATGTGTCAAGTGTGCGGTAAAAAAGTCGGGTGCTCTATGAAATCACAACTGGAGAGTCTTACCTATCCTATACCTGCCACATATTGATATTAAATATTTTAATGATTTTACATATTTTGGTACATATTCAGCTTATTTTGCTTACATATTCTTCTACTTTTTAACTTTGATCTAGAGTATGCCATTAGGAAAGTCCAGGATAACAGAGAGGGTTTGGAATTGAACGGGTTACATCAGCTGCTTGTCTATGCGGATGACGTGAATATGTTAGGAGAAAATCCACAAACGATTAGGGAAAACAGGGGAATTTTACTGGAAGCAAGTAAAGAGATAGGTTTGGAAGTAAATCCCGAAAAGACAAAGTATATGATTATGTCTCGTGACGAGAATATTGTACGAAATGGAAATATAAAAATTGGAAATTTATCTTTTGAAGAGGTGGAGAAGTTCAAATATCTGGGATGAACAGTAACAAATATAAATGATACTCGGGAGGAAATTAAACACAGAATAAATATGGGAAATGCCTGTTATTATTCGTTGAGAAGCTCTTATCATCCAGTCTGCTGTCCAAAAATCTGAAAGTAAGAATTTATAAAACAGTTATATTACCGGTTATTCTGTATGGTTGTGAAACTTGGACTCTCACTTTGAGAGAGGAATAGAGACTACGGGTGTTTGAGAATAAGATTCTTAGGAAAATATTTGGGACTAAGAGGGATGAAGTTACAGGAGAATGGAGAAAGTTACACAACGCAGAACTGCACGCATTGTATTCTTCACCTGACATAATTAGGAACATTAAATCCAGACGTTTGAGATGGGCAGGGCATGTAGCACGTATGGGCGAATCCTGAAATGTATATAGAGTGTTAGTTGGGAGGACGGAGGGAAAAAGACCTTTAGGGAGGCCGAGACGTAGATGGAGAGATAATATTAAAATGGATTTGAGGGAGGTGGGATATGTAGATAGAGAATGGATTAATTTTGCTCAGGATAGGGACCAATGGCGGGCTTATGTGAGGGCGGCAATGAACCTCCGGGTTCCTTAAAAGCGAGTAAGTAAGTAAGTAAGTAAGTAAGTAAGTAAGTAAGTAAGTAAGTAAGTAAGTAAGTAAGTAAGTAAGTAAGTAAGTAAGTAAGTAAATATATACATATTTCAAACCTTGATATTACATAAAATTCCGGTCCCTACTTATAAGGTTTCTCAAATACCGATTCTTTTACTTTTTTGGACAGATGTTGTTTATGCAAATACCGATTCAATTACAAAGTAAAAGAGAAAGGGAATGAGGCACTCCGACAAGACGCTGATGGACCAGTTTCAAACTAACCTAGACCTTGTGAAACCGGAATAGTCAATTCAAGACAGCCGTGAATTGATGATGATGATGATGATGATGATGATGATGATGATGATGATGATCTGAATCGCATTTCACTCCCCACTCATTTTGCCACATGATCTTAGCACTGCACTTCAAGTGGGAGAAATCCGCGTAGTTAGGATGAACTTGACCCTTGAGCGGCTGCGAAGTTATTGACCTTGTGGGCCGAGCTCTTCTCACTGAGGCTGCATCTCTTCTCGGAACCGTCATCCGCGCCCGGAGGAGCAAATACTCTCTTAGGGGAAAGCGGTGTCGTATGCACCTTACGTCCACACCTGTGGAGTAACGGTCAGCGCGTCTGGCCGCGAAACCAGGTGGCCCGGGTTCGAATCCCGGTCGGGGCAAGTTACCTGGTTGAGGTTTTTTCCGGGATTTTCCCTCAACCCAATACGAACAAATGCTGGGTAACTTTCGGTGCTGGACCCCGGACTCATTTCACCGGCATTATCACCTTCATTTCATTCAGACGCTAAATAACCTAGATGTTGATACAGCGTCGTAAAATAACCCAATATGCACCTTACAGCATGTAAATTCCGATTTCAGAATTTAAGGAACCCTCCAGTGAAGGCGAACCCTTTCGGAAAAGATTTTCTTTTCCCTTATTATAGAATTTAATTATCTTCTGATGCTAGCATTTCTCTCAATTTAACAATGGCCCCGGCCTGGTGTAACAAAAAATAGTCTTACATTTTATGTGTCCGGTATGTATAGTCCAAATCAGCTTACTTAATACCCTAAGGGTGAAACCAGCGTATAGGTAATTAAGTATGGATACTTCTGGTGTCGACCTAGTTGGCGAGTTGGTATAGTGCTGGCCTTCTATGCCCAAGGTTCCGGGTTCGATCCCGGGTTAGGTCGATGGCATTTAAGTGTGCTTAAATGCGACAGGCTCATGTCAGCAGATTTACTGGCATGTAAAAGAACTCCTGCGGGACAAAATTCCGGCACATACGGCGACGCTGATATAACCTCTGCAGTTGCGAGCGTCGTTAAATAAAACATAACATAACATAAACATACTTCGCGTCGGTACCTTTGATGTAGCCGGACTGATTTCAATGACCTTCAAGCCAGTTAGAGCGTGAGATTCTGCTTTCTCCCTAGAGTTGGCGCTGACATCACACCAGCTAGCAGTCGACACAGCGGAAATATAACACATACAATTAATACATCTAGGTACATTATGTACTCAAATAAAATAAATTGGATCCATAAAATAATAAATCCATCATTAACTGTAATGTCAAGACTCTAGAGTTCCTTTATAATGAGAGTTCAGACGTTGACCCCAACAACAATTAAAATATGTAATGATTTGATAGCACTGAAAATGGAAAAACAGAACTCTTACGAGAAGTAAAACCATATACCTATATTATATTATATACAGATATTAAACGAATTCGATACTTAATTTTATAATGTATTATATTATTTTATAATATAATTTATGATATCTGAAATATAAAAAATCATTATTACAACTAGTTTGCCACTGAGAAATAAGGAAAAGCTGTTAACTAGAATTTATTTGAAGCAAAGCGTTGCTGGATTATGCAATAAGGTAGGCGATGTTTGGAACCTGTGTCTCAACTCTATACTCAATTATTATCTTAGCGTATGCTCGATTACACTAACCTCTAGCGCTTGAAAGTGGAACTAAACCCCGGCGCACACAGAAACAAAAGACAGGAAAATTCGCTCAGTGTCCATTCTTTATAATCCCTATTCGCTGGTGAAACCTAACCTTTTTTTAACACATATGCTAGTGAATTATAGTGATTTTCTAATTTGCAGGTTGAATTTTCTTTTGTCAACTTCGTTTAGAGTTTCGATACTGAAAAATACTACAACTGATAGTGATATTCTAACTGTTGGCAGCAGTGACAGCAGTTGTCGGTAGTGCAAATTCTAAAAATTCACATTTTTCTAGATTTTTGAGCCGATTTCTGGAAGCTAGTGAAATGTGAATATGCTAATAATTAACTAATATCTGTATTAACATTAATGCATAATTTTTATTTTTTGTGTTGCGTTGTGGTTACAATTCAAGATTATATTTAGATAAATGTAAATAAATATAACATACAGTGTGATATACGCACTTGGGTAATCGATAGAAATAGCATTTCACTTTTTAATTAATATCTCTCGTGTTTACAATTTTATTAGAATAATGTCAAAGAGAGGAAATATCAATAAAGAAAGCATGTGCCATTCAGAGTAGGCTACGCTTCAGAAAACTATAGTTCAAATGTATAATGAATTGAAGAAAGATGATAATGAAGAAGGAATTATGCGCACGGACACAGCAAATATAATTAGAATAGCAAAATTATTAGCAGTAAGTATTGTTAAACATACATTTCAAAGTGGAATTCGGTTTTCGGAGTTTGTACTAATCATTTCAAGTGATCAAACAAAATACATTTTTAGGTTAGGTCTCGTGAATCGTAATCTGTTTAGTCAAAACAATGCATTTCATGTTGTCAGAAAAATACATTTTAATATTAGATCATATTATTATCCAACTAATAAAAGCTTCCTTTGCCATTGCTATCCTTCTCTCGACTTCCTGGCAGCAGCTCAAGTTACTGCTTATGGTACACAACAAGTATTTGAAGCTGTCCACTTGCTCTACTGCCTCATTTGGTATTAGCATGTATATGTGTATATATATATATATATATATATATATATATATATATATATATATATGTGAAACAGAACTAATAATGAATAAACCTAATACTTAGCAACTAATATTACTTGTTAAATACATTTTGACAATATAAATCTGCTTTATAGGGAGCTTCACCTGAAAGACTAGATTTGCATAATATATACGTCACTGTGTACGTTAACAGAAAACCACAATTCCAAGTCACACAGAGATTGTGTGCACTCGAGGTGGGTCTCTGGCGTTTCGTCAGCCCACGCGAGTTGTGTGGATATAAAGGGAAAAGTTGAGACGGTGTCGGGTGGAGTTCCCGGGTAGCTCAGTGGTAGAGCGCTGGTACGTTCAACCAGGGGTCCCGGGATCGATACCCGGCCCCGAAACAATTTTTCCCTTGAAATTATTCAAATCTGCTTTACAGGGAGCTTCACCTGAAAGACTAGATTTGCATAACATATACGTTACTGTGTACGTTAACAGAAAACCACAATTCCAAGTCACACAGAGAATGTGTGCACTCGTTGTGGGTCTCTGGCATTTCGCCAGCCCACGCGAGTTGTGTGGATATAAAGGGAAAAGTTGAGACGGTGTCGGGTGGAGTTCCCGGGTAGCTCAGTGGTAGAGCGCTGGTACATTCAACCAGAGGTCCCGGGATCGATACCCGGCCTCGGAACAATTTTTCCCTTGAAATTATTCAAATCTGCTTTACAGGGAGCTTCACCTGAAAGACTAGATTTGCATAATATATACGTTACTGTGTACGTTAACAGAAAACCACAATTCCAAGTCACACAGAGATTGTGTGCACTCGTTGTGGGTCTCTGGCGTTTCGTCAGCCCACGCGAGTTGTGTTGATATAAAGGGAAAAGTTGAGACGGTGTCGGGTGGAGTTCCCGGGTAGCTCAGTGGTAGAGCGCTGGTACGTTCAACCAGGGGTCCCGGGATCGATACCCGGCCCCGGAACAATTTTTCCCTTGAAATTATTCATAAATAAAAATAATTAAAGTTAATAGTTTTTATTTATTTCCCGAAAGTTTTGTTTCTGTCACTTGTGGAGTTTTAAAAATAAGCGATTCTAGTCATAAAGGCCTTTTTTATAGTATATCAGTTTACGATAAAGGCCTTTTTTATAGTATAACAGTTTAAGATACATATTATGATATGAACATAATAATTCATTAAAGGTAGTAATTTTCCAAATTTTGTGTGGTAAATGACTAATCATCAAAGAGTTGAGAACCACGCCTGAATAGAGTTTTGTATGTCAGAACTTTAATAAACTTATTTTTTTCATTCTTCGCTTTCAGTGGCATTCCTATCTTTGTTGGTCGTAGGGCATGGATACAGTTCTGTGTAGAAACCTTTCACTTAATCTTCTTAAGGTCTCCAATTTTTTAACATTAATTGGTAGCCTCGAGTTATATGCCAGGTTTGTTGGCAGTTCAAACGGTAAATTTTCATCACAAACTGAACAAAGAGAGATTAAAAATAAACTTTCTTGGAGGTTTTTTTAAGTATTTTACATTTATTACGTTAATTACGCATTATTTACGCGTATTTTACTGTAATATAAAGTTCCAACCCTGTTCACATGTTATTGCTTATGTTAAATTATTATTTTTGTGTTTAGGTTTCCATGCCAACGTGGCCCAAGAAAATCGCTCTATATTTCTGTCGGACCTAGGAGAAAACTAAATTCGGGTAAATGGAAAAGAAACGTTTGAAAAATCATATTTAAATACAGTGTTTATGTATTAAGGGACATGATTCAATATCAGAACTGTTGCGTGGATCGTTGACTTTTGAGTATTATTATTGTACTAGCCGTACCCGTGCGCTCCGCTGCACCCGTTAGAAATAAATATAAAGTAATTACATAATTTAAATAGGACATTTGATCCAGGGAACATTCATGTTTGATAGAAGGATAAATCGTTTAATATGTTACTTAATTTAAATTGTATTTAAAATATTAAAATGCGATCATTTTGATCCAGAGTCCAGTCATTTGGTGCAATGACAATTCCTTTAACATGTATCTTAATTGTTATTACCAATTATTTTTGGAAAAGCGAAAATTAACAGAAAAATTTTGGCTACAGATTTATATTAGGCCTATATTATATTATATTATATTATATTATATTATATTATATTATATTATATTATATAAAAAGTGTGTTGATAACGGATGTACTCGAATTAGAAAGTTTTTAATTTGTTGTGGGGGCTCTTGAATCTCAGGAGGAACAACTTTTACAACAGCGCAACATAATCTGCTTGGCTCATTACCCAATTTTTTGCATTACATTTATTGCATATGTATTTTATGTATTTTAACACGATTCAATTGTGCATAGTTAAAATTTGAATTATAAAATAATGGATTGCTAAGCTAAAGTACTATTACTGCATACTAAATCAATACACTCTCGTTGTTCGTTAATTCTCTGAGATAAAAATGAATATGTTCATAAACATTATTATAAGAAATACAGGAAATGAATATACAGAATAACCTATCAAGTTTTCTGTGCATTAGAAGCTATTTTAATCTTACCTGTCCTCAATTCACTCACAAGTTACTGTAATAACATTATAGCATTATGTCCATCCAGAGAAACTACACTTTCCAATGATGAAATAATAATTAATTGTACAAATCGGTTAATTTAGCTTCCGATATTACTTCATACAACACAGAAACATTCTCTGTAGGCTTTCATAGCTTTCGATTGTTGCTGTCCAAGGCCCCTTATAGACGAAGTCATTTGTTTTTTAATTCATTACACGGCCTTAGATGGCAGTTAATTTAATTTTAAAACTCATTTATCTAATTAAATATCAGTCCTATCAAAATTTTTTTTATGAATGAAACGTATCGCAAATTAGTTTTAAAGAAACTTTTGTTATGTAACATTTTTCACAAAAATCAATAATAAGCGAGATATTTCAATTTATTTAATTCAGGCCCCCTTATAATACCCCTTTTTAATCATGTATTATGAATGCCATATAGCCTAAAATCTAAGTTACAACGAACTTAATTTATATTCCAATTTTCATCGAAATCCGTTCAGCCATTATCGCGTGAAAAGGTAACAAACATACAGACAGACAGACAGACATACAAACAAAAATTTCAAAAAAGCGATTTTCGGTTTCAGGGTGGTTAATTATATATGTTAGGACCAATTATTTTTGGAAAATCGAAAATTACCAGAAAAATTTCGCCTGCAGATTTATTATTAGTATAGATTTGTTGCTATGCAACTGTTGAACTCTACTTATTTCTCTAGAGAAACAATGTGACTTAGGTCCAAGGATTCTATACTCTCAATAGGTTATCTCGTTTTTCAATAGCCAATCAAATAGCTAGTTGGCTGATGACGGGTCCATGCTGATTGGTCCTTTATTTTCAATGATAAGCGTGCGTTATAAACATAATCGCCTCAAATAAAAGCATTACAAGGAATATAAACCAAGTGTGTACGTATCATGGAATAAAATAAATACGTTGAAAATGTTTATACCTTGTATATAAAAGCTGTACTTGTCACTGCATTATTTTTCTGTATTTCTTAACAATTCGTCTGCTCTCAGTGTCTGACGTCCGTTTTCGTCTGCTAGTTTCCAGTCTTGTGTTCACATACTAGAGTCTTATAAAGAACCTAGTTTTGACCGTACAATCTATACTAATAATAAATCTGTAGCCGAAATTTTTCTGGTAATTTTCGATTTTCCAAAAATAATTGGTCCTATCATGTATAATTAACTACCCTGAAACCGAAAATCGCTTTTTTGAAATTTTTGTTTGTATGTCTGTCTGTCTGTCTATCTGTCTGTATGTTTGTTACCTTTTCACGCCATAATGGCTGAACAGATTTCGTTGAAAATTGGAATATAAATTAAGTTCGTTGTAACTTAGATTTTAGGCTATATGGCATTCAAAATACATTATTTAAAAGAGGGGTTATAAGGAGGCCTGGATTAAATAAATCGAAATATCTCGCTTATTATTGATTTTCATGAAAAATGTTACATAACAAAAGTGTCTTTAAAAATAATTTTCGATAACTTTTATTTCTTGAAAAAGTTTGATAGGACTGATATTTAATGAGATAAATGAGTTTTAAAATTAAAATAACTGCCATCTAAGGCCGTGTAATGAATTAAAAAACAAATGACTTCGTCTATAAGGGGCCTTGGACAGCAACAATCGAAAGCTATGAAAGATAGCCTACAGATAATTTTTCTGCGTTTCTATGAAGTAATATCGGAAGCTTAATTAACCGATTTGTATAATTAATTATTAATTCACCATTGGAAAGTGTAGTTTCTCTAGATGGACATAATGCTATAATGTTATCACAGTAACTTCTGAGTGAATCGAGGACAGGTAAGATTAAAATACATTCTTATGCACAGAAAACTTGATAGGCTATTCTGTATATTCGTTTCCTGTATTTCCTAAACCAATTTTTATGACAAAATGAGTGGTCTCTGGATCAAAGTGATCGCATTTTAATTTTCTAATTCAATTTAAATTAAGTAACGTAATAAACGATTTATCCTTCTATCAAACACGAATGTTCCCTGGATCAAATGTCCTATTTTAATTATATAATTACTTTATATTTATTTCTAATGGGTGCAGCGGAGCGCACGGGTACGGCTAGTCAACAATAAAATTTCACGTTGAACGTTATGTACGAACATTGCCACATATTCTTTGGTTCTTTTTATAATATTCCGCCCCTTTTTAATCGTGTTCTTGCCATGAAACTCATTGTAGAATTTTTCAGTATTGTTGAAAGTACTTAGGCATGCTGGTGATGGCATGGTTAAACCTTCAAAAGATAGAATAATGTACTAAAATTTAAAGAGGGCCAAGATGGTGGTGTTTTTGTTTTAAATGGATGTTTATAAAAAATCTAACATTGATTGATTTTAATATCTCATTCTAAAGTTTGGAAAAAGGGGCATGTACTGGTAATGAAATGTCAACAACACGTTCATTTACAAAAATCATTATAACTCAACAATGAACTGTCACTGGAGGCTATTATGATTAACCCACTGATTATGCCATAATGACAAAATGTATGTATGTATGTATTTATTTACACTGCAAGTGGGCAAGCACCCGGTGGCAGTGGTATACACAATATAAACAATACACAATAAAGAAATGATAAGCAATATTTACAATACACAATACAATTATACAATACACAATAGGCCTACAATTTTATATACAATACAATAAGAATACACAATATAATTTAACACAATAATAATAAAACATAAATAAAATACCTAATTTTACATTACAACCTACATTATTATGTACAGGCCCTACATAAGTTTCAATAGTCTTTCACTTTATTCTCATCTCACTCACTGTAGTGGCACTATGACGCATTTCACTGACACTTTAGCACACATTTCACTGACACTATAGAACACATTTCACTGACACTATAGAACACATTTCATTGACGCTATAAATTATCACTGATCGGAACTGTTCACTGCACTGTAAAACCATAACTTCACTGACTCACCTCGCTTCACTGATACAACAGTTCAAATAAGTCAAATAATTACACCCTTATGCATACTGTACTTATAAGCAGAACTACATTTAAACTAAACATTTCTAGTCTAAGGCCCTCTTACACGCTATTTTTAAATAATTTACAATTCAAACCAAGGAAGTAACTCGTCAGGCTAATTAAATACATAAAGGCTAATTAAATACATAAAGGCTAATTAAATACATGTCATAAATCGTTAATATAAAATCAATATAATGAGAATTATAGTGAAAAAAACATCACTGGTATCAGTCGTTAACCCTCCACCCCTTTGGTATGCAACTGTTAGTATTAATAGTAGTATTAGTAATTAGTATTTTTTTTATATAAGTAGCATGATTACAAAAGAAAGAAAATAATTTGTAGGTTAACATAGATGAACCTAATCTAATTATATAAAGCTGGTATTAACATAGACTACTTATATAGACCTACGTGATTTATTTAAATTTACCTATAGGCTTTAACATTGTCGGTCGTTTCGGCTTGATTTTCATTAAAGCTGCTCGAAAATCAGGAACAAAATCGTCATCTTTAAAATGATCAGAGCATAATCTGCTTGCATCAGGATTGAATTTATCCTGTCTTTTGCACGCAATTACCCACTTTTTTTTCTAATTTCTAAATGTTTAGGAATGGTAAAGAGAGACAATTCTTTATTTTTATCGTTAGAATTGTTGAATACCGCAACAGCAACCTTTGACATGGCATAATGCATTCAAAACAACATAAACAAGAAAAAAAACACGAGATACTGCTTTGAAGCAATTGAGCTTTGGCGCTCTTAGCTATCTTGTGACGTCAGAATCGCTCTCCTTTCCCCGTCGATCCCTCGCCAACAAGCTCGATAATAATGCAACCTATCATAAGTTTAGAAGCCTTGACTTAGGTCTACATTCTGTCGTCAATAGCAACCAGCAATATCATGGTCAAATCCATTTACTTCCCTTAAAACAAGCTAATAACAGCATGCTTACGGCGATTGGAGAAACCAATATAAACTTTGTCAAGGCGAAATAATCGAGTGCGTAAATTTCATGTGGCTTATAAAGATATACAGGGTGTTCAGTTCAAAGTGTGTCATGGCTCGCTGTATGCCGTCATGTGGCTAGCCGATGAGCCTAGAGAATTCAATCTTCCTACACTTCCGCAGAGGTGTATAACCTATGAGGCAGAGAAGTTGCCTAGCAAGTACGGCGTTCATTCTGAAGAGTACGTACCGATATGTACGGTAACGCCGGTAGTGGCAGGAATGTGAACTGTTTGGAAATACGTACTGTCGTGATATAGGGAGAGGATTAAGACGATTACTTACGCATTTGTTGACATTAACTTCCACGGTCAACATGGAGACAGAGCATTTGATTTGTGTTGTGGAATGTTACCGTACGCAACCGATGATAACAAATACCCTGCTTACGACTTGCCGGCGCAAAACACAGTTCGAAAGAGGTTATGGTAGCACACAGACCGTACAGACCGCCATCTGTTGCTACGACGTTCAAGTTATACCGTACACGTTCTCAAGTTCAGATTGAAGAACGCCTTAAATAATAGGCAACTTCTCTGACATATAAGCTGAAACTCGCTTCAAATCGGTGACCCAACAACAGTGACGTCATGACACACTTTGAAATGAACACCCAGTAGAAATAGACTACTGGGTGTTCAGTTCAAAGTGTGTCATGGCTCGCTGTGTGCCGTCATGTGGCTAGCCGATGAGCCTAGAAAATTCAATCTTCCTACACTTCCGCAGAAGTGTATAACCTATGAGGCAGAGAAGTTGCCTAGGAAGTACGGCGTTCATTCTGAAGAGTACGTACCGATATGTACGGTAACGCCGGTACTGGCAGGAATGTGAACTGTTTGGAAATACGTACTGTCGGGATATGGGGAGAGGGTTAAGACGATTACTTACGTATTTGTTGACATTAACTTCGACGGTCAACATGGACACGGAGCATTTGATTTGTGTTGTGGAATGTTACCGTACACAACCGATGATAACAAATACCCTGCGTACGACTTGCCGGCGCAAAACACAGTTCGAAAGAGGTTATGGTAGCACACAGACCGTACAGACCGCCATCTGTTGCTACGACGTTCAAGTTATACCGTACACGTTCTCAAGTTCAGATTGAAGAACGCCTTAAATAATAGGCAACTTCTCTAACATATAAGCTGAAACTCGCTTCAAATCGGTTACCCAACAACAGTGACGTCATGACACACTTTGAAATGAACACCCAGTAGAAATAGACTACTGGGTGTTCAGTTCAAAGTGTGTCATGGCTCGCTGTATGCCGTCATGTGGCTAGCCGATGAGCCTAGAGAATTCAATCTTCCTACACTTCCGCAGAGGTGTATAACCTATGAGGCAGAGAAGTTACCTAGCAAGTACGGCGTTCATTCTGAAGAGTACGTACCGATACGTACGGTAACGCCGGTAGTGGCAGGAATGTGAACTGTTTGGAAATACGTACTTCGGGATATGGGGAGAGGGTTAAGACGATTACTTACGTATTTGTCGACATTAACTTCGACGGTCAACATGGACACGGAGCATTTGATTTGTGTTGTGGAATGTTACCGTACGCAACCGATGATAACAAATACCCTGCGTACGACTTGCCGGCGCAAAACACAGTTCGAAAGAGGTTATGGTAGCACACAGACCGTACAGACCGCCATCTGTTGCTACGACGTTCAAGTTATACCGTACACGTTCTCAAGTTCAGATTGAAGAACGCCTTAAATAATAGGCAACTTCTCTGACATATAAGCTGAAACTCGCTTCAAATCGGTGACCCAACAACAGTGACGTAATGACACACTTTGAAATGAACACCCAGTAGAAATAGACTACTGGGTGTTCAGTTCAAAGTGTGTCATGGCTCGCTGTGTGCCGTCATGTGGCTAGCCGATGAGCCTAGAGAATTCAATCTTCCTACACTTCCGCAGAGGTGTATAACCTATGAGGCAGAGAAGTTGCCTAGGAAGTACGGCGTTCATTCTGAAGAGTACGTACCGATACGTACGGTAACGCCGGTAGTGGCAGGAATGTGAACTGTTTGGAAATACGTACTTCGGGATATGGGGAGAGGGTTAAGACGATTACTTACGTATTTGTCGACATTAACTTCGACGGTCAACATAGACACGGAGCATTTGATTTGTGTTATGGAATGTTACCATACGCAACCGATGATAAAAAATACCCTGCGTACGACTTGCCGGCGCAAAACACAGTTCGAAAGAGGTTATGGTAGCACACAGACCGTACAGACCGCCATCTGTTGCTACGACGTTCAAGTTATACCGTACCGTACACGTTCTCAAGTTCAGATTGAAGAACGCCTTAAATAATAGGCAACTTCTCTGACATATAAGCTGAAACTCGCTTCAAATCGGTGACCCAACAACAGTGACGTAATGACACACTTTGAAATGAACACCCAGTAGAAATAGACTACTGGGTGTTCAGTTCAAAGTGTGTCATGGCTCGCTGTGTGCCGTCATGTGGCTAGCCGATGAGCCTAGAGAATTCAATCTTCCTACACTTCCGCAGAGGTGTATAACCTATGAGGCAGAGAAGTTGCCTAGGAAGTACGGCGTTCATTCTGAAGAGTACGTACCGATACGTACGGTAACGCCGGTAGTGGCAGGAATGTGAACTGTTTGGAAATACGTACTTCGGGATATGGGGAGAGGGTTAAGACGATTACTTACGTATTTGTCGACATTAACTTCGACGGTCAACATAGACACGGAGCATTTGATTTGTGTTGTGGAATGTTACCATACGCAACCGATGATAACAAATACCCTGCGTACGACTTGCCGGCGCAAAACACAGTTCGAAAGAGGTTATGGTAGCACACAGACCGTACAGACCGCCATCTGTTGCTACGACGTTCAAGTTATACCGTACCGTACACGTTCTCAAGTTCAGATTGAAGAACGCCTTAAATAATAGGCTACTTCTCTAACATATAAGCTGAAACTCGCTTCAAATCGGTGACCCAACAACAGTGACGTAATGACACACTTTGAAATGAACACCCAGTAGAAATAGACTACTGGGTGTTCAGTTCAAAGTGTGTCATGGCTCGCTGTGTGCCGTCATGTGGCTAGCCGATGAGCCTAGAAAATTCAATCTTCCTACACTTCCGCAGAAGTGTATAACCTATGAGGCAGAGAAGTTGCCTAGGAAGTACGGCGTTCATTCTGAAGAGTACGTACCGATATGTACGGTAACGCCGGTACTGGCAGGAATGTGAACTGTTTGGAAATACGAACTTCGGGATATGGGGAGAGGATTAAGACGATTACTTACGTATTTGTTGACATTAACTTCGACGGTCAACATGGACACGGAGCATTTGATTTGTGTTGTGGAATGTTACCGTACACAACCGATGATAACAAATACCCTGCTTACGACTTGCCGGCGCAAAACACAGTTCGAAAGAGGTTATGGTAGCACACAGACCGTACAGACCGTACAGACCGTACAGACGACGTTCAAGTTATACCGTACCGTACACGTTCTCAAGTTCAGATTGAAGAACGCCTTAAATAATAGGCTACTTCTCTAACATATAAGCTGAAACTCGCTTCAAATCGGTTACCCAACAACAGTGACGTCATGACACACTTTGAAATGAACACCCAGTAGAAATAGACTATTGCAGAGAGATCTCAAGTGACCTTCCACTTGTTTTAGAACAAAAACTGTCTTTGCGTGTCGGAGTCTTATTACAACTAAAGACTCAATTCTAGCAGTTTCCTGCAGAATTCCGACACGGACATGATTATCCAGATCAGAAATTGTAACATATGAAAATTTCTGGACACTGTTTTTGCTGTAGAACGTCAATTTCAATTCAGTAGAATGCATATATCTCTCCAGAGAATCACAAAGAGATATATGTCTGGTCCTGAGAGTCTAGTGTCGTAAAACCCGAGATTCACGAGTTCAAAACCCAATGGGCTTTTGAGGGCAATAAAGATTTCTAGCGCGACTTCCTTCATTGAGGAATTAAAGCTGGATATCCCGTCTCGTAGATTTATGACAAGCTAAAGAATTCTTTCCCTAGTGAGAGAGCTCCAAGAAATATTTCTTGCTCACTTCTCTGCCATGTCAAAATTTGGAGATAGTATAACGGGCAAAACCAGTGACCTAACTATAGGCGCTGAATATGGGGTCGATGGGGCTAGACCTCCTAAGAATTTCATATATGGGATCGCCCCTCAACTCAGTTCATTCATTCATAATGTTCTGCCCAAGGACGGGTGTTTCACTGCAAAGCCAACATTCTCCAATCTTTCCTATTATATGCCTTCCTCTTTGTCTCCTCATATGATCCATATATCTTAATGTCGTCTATCATCTGATATCTTCTTCTGCCCCGAACTCTTCTCCCGTTCATCATTCCTTCCTGTGCATCCTTCAGTAGGCAGTTTATTCGTAACTAATGACGTAGCATATTTTTTTTATCAGCTTCAGTATCTTTCTTTCTTCATCCACTCTTTCCAACACAGCTTCATTTCTTATTCTGTCTGTCCACTTCACACGTTCCATTCTCCTCCATATCTACATTTCAAATGCTTTTAGCCATTTCTCTTTACTTCGTAGTAATGTCCATATTTCTGCTCCATAAAATGCCACACTCCGCAAAGAAGCATTTCACTAGTCTCTTCCTTAGCTCTTTTTCCAGATGTCCGCAGAATATGCTCCTTTTTCTATTAAAAGTTTTCTTTGATATTGCTATCCTCCTTTTGACTTCCTGGCAGCAGCTCATGTTACTGCTTATAATATTTGAAGCTGTCCACTTGTTCCATTGCCTCATTTCGATTTCGCACGTTTACCGTCTTTATTTTTCTTCTGATAATAATCATGATCTTACTGCAGAAATGAGCGGCCATTTCAGGCATGGCAAGGTTGCACAAATGGACGCTTTATCAACTTTCATGTAGGGCCTAAGTAATTTATACTTTTCAGTAATACATTTCACGCTGTTCACCGTGCCTAAAATATTATTTTTATGGTCCTTACTTACTTACTTACAAATGGCTTTTAAGGAACCCGAAGGTTCATTGCCGCCCTCACACAAGCCCGCCATTGGTCCCTATCCTGAACAAGATTAATCCAGTCTCTATCATCATATCCCACCTCCCTCAAATCCATTTTAATATTATCCTTCCATCTACGTCTCGGCCTCTCCAAAGGTCATTTTCCCTCCGGTCTCCCAACTAACACTCTATATGCATTTCTGGATTCGCCCATACGTGCTACATGCCCTACCCATCTCAAACGTCTGAATTTAATGTTCCTAATTATGTCAGGTGAAGAATACAATGCGTGCAGTTCTGCGTTGTGTAACTTTCTCCATTCTCCTGTAACTTCATCCCGCTTAGCCCCAAATAATTTCCTAAGCACCTCATTCTTAAACACCCTTAACCTATGTTCCTCTCTCAGAGTGAGAGTCCAAGTTTCATAACCATACAGAACAACCGGTAATATAACTGTTTGATAAATTCTAACTTTCAGATTTATTTTTATGGTCCTTATAACATGAGTAGCAGGGCGCGGATTTTGATGACCTAAAAATTCCCTATAAAATGACCCAAAAATGCAAGAAAATGACCTAAAATACTGAAAAAAAAAAAGACTTACAAATTAACAATCATAAGTGATTTGTGTGGAGTGTGGCATTGTATGGGGGCAGAAACATGGACATTACGACAAAGTGAAGAGAAGCGAATAGAAGCATTTGAAATGTGGATCTGGGGAATGATGGAACGTGTGAAGTGGACAGGCAGAATAAGAAACGAAGCTGCGTTGGAAAGAGTGCTTGAAGAAAGAGTGATGCTGAAACTGACCAGGAAGAGAAAAGGAATTGGTTGGGTCGCTGCTGAGAAGAAACTGCCTACTGAAGGATGCACTGGAAGGAATGGTGAACGGGAGAAGAGTTCGGGGCAGAAGAAGATATCAAATGATAGACGATATTAAGATATATGGATCATATATGGAGACTAAGAGGAAGGCAGAAATAGGAAAGTTTGAAGAATGCTGGGTTTGCAGTGAAATACCTGCCAATGGGCAGAACACTTATGTATGTAGGTATTAATATAAAATGACAGAGAATTGTCAAAATGTAAGTTCCCTTATTCCAAAATAGCTACAGCTAATTCAAACAAAAGGGTTTGTGTTTCTTCATGCCAATACTGAGTAATGAATTCAAATTTATTATTATTTCTTTGATTCTAGTGACGATGTTTTGCAAGTGGATAGTATACGGTTTAGTACTTCGCAACCCTGTCATTCACTGTTTTCTCAGTGTTTTGGCTTCGTTGGCTTTCCTAGGGCTGGACTCGAGACAGATCCTTACACCTAGGCACGCTTTGGCCCTTTGAGCGCCCTACATATGCGATGATTGTCCAAATTCGACAGGTGGCCTGAGTGTCATTCGTAAATCCGACGCCGACAGATGGGACATCCTGCCTCAGCATCAGGTCCCATTTCGTAGAAGAGTAGACTGATAAACCCCAGGGGACCGGAACCCCAAGGGGCAGGGCATAGTTGCGCCACACCGGTCAGATAAAATGCAGCATATAAAAAAGGGTCCCTGTTTTGTGGGCATAGTTGCGCCCCGTTCCCATCAGGTAGAGAAAAAGGTATGGTATAGTTGCGCCCCATTCCCTTCAGGTAGAGAAAAGGTCATGGCATAGTTGCGCCCCGATGAAATAGGTAGAGAAAAAGACACTACGGAACCTCGAGCCTCGTAAATAACCAACCTTATTGATTTCTTATGCGATTTATATTCATTATCGATACCGTTAAAATGAACACCATGAAGTTGGCAGTATTTTATTAACTGTTTTTCTACTGTTTATGCAGTGATTATCGATAGCCTACCGTTAAAATGAACACCATGAAGTTGGCAGTACTTTATTAACTGTTTTTCTACTGTTTATGAAGTGATTATCGATAGCCTACCGTTAAAATGAACACCATGAAGTTGGCAGTATTTTATTAACTGTTTTTCTACTGTTTATGCAGTGATTATCGATAGCCTACCGTTAAAATGAACACCATGAAGTTGGCAGTACTTTATTAACTGTTTTTCTACTGTTTATGCAGTGATTATCAATAGCCTACCGTTAAAATGAACACCATGAAGTTGGCAGTATTTTATTAACTGTTTTTCTACTGTTTATGCAGTGATTATCGATAGCCTACCGTTAAAATGAACACCATGAAGTTGGCAGTACTTTATTAACTGTTTTTCTACTGTTTATGCAGTGATTATCAATAGCCTACCGTTAAAATGAACACCATGGAGTTGGCAGTACTTTATTAACTGACATACTCAAATGAGTGAGCCGTTGGAATATGGGGCCTTAGCAGTCTTGACATTTTATTAGTGATTTTCACACCGTCTGTGGCGTATAGTGAGGTTAATTTAAAATGAATGTTAGGTTTAGTGAAAAGGGTGAAGAGTTAATAATTGATAATGGTTCTAAGTTTCAAATTTCGAAACCCTGTACCGTAGGGTTAAGATATCGATGTAGAAACAAAAAAATGCAGTTCATTTATTGTGTGTGATCAATAAAAAGTGTTATTTTAAATAGCAAAATTCATCACATGCTAGGCCTACCTGATTTCAATGCAGTTATCACTGTAATATTTTTAAGTAACTTATTTATTTTATGACAATCACTTTCGTGTGTACTATGCTCATCGGGGCGCAACTATGCCATGTCCATCCTGCTACCTGATTTCTTCGGGGCGCAACTATGCCATGTCCATCCTGCTGCCTGATTTCTTCGGGGCGCAACTATGCCATGTCCATCCTGCTACCTGATTTCTTCGGGGCGCAACTATGCCATGTCCATCCTGCTACCTGATTTCTTCGGGGCGCAACTATGCCATGTCCATTCTGCTACCTGATTTCTTCGGGGCGCAACTATGCCATGTCCCTTCTGCTACCTGATTTCTTCGGGGCGCAACTATGCCATGTCCATCCTGCTACCTGATTTCTTCGGGGCGCAACTATGCCATGTCCATCCTGCTGCCTGATTTCTTCGGGGCGCAACTATGCCATGTCCATCCTGCTACCTGATTTCTTCGGGGCGCAACTATGCCATGTCCATCCTGCTACCTGATTTCTTCGGGGCGCAACTATGCCATGTCCATTCTGCTACCTGATTTCTTCGGGGCGCAACTATGCCATGTCCCTTCTGCTACCTGATTTCTTCGGGGCGCAACTATGCCATGTCCATCCTAATACCTGATTTATTCGGGGCGCAACTATGCCATGTCCATCCTGCTACCTGATTTCTTCGGGGCGCATCTATGCCATGTCCATCCTGATACCTGATTTCTTCGGGGCGCAACTATGCCATGTCCATCCTGATACCTGATTTCTTCGGGGCGCAACTATGCCATGTTCATTCTGCTACCTGATTTCTTCGGGGCGCAACTATGCCATGTCCATCCTGCTACCTGATTTCTTCGGGGCGCAACTATGCCATGACCCATCTGCTACCTGATTTCTTCGGGGCGCAATTATGCCATGCCTAGGCCTCCCAATTGATCGCGGGGCGCAACTATGCCATACCGACCCCAAGCCCTCCCTAATCAACCGACGCTGACAGATAGGCCATCCTGCCTCAGCCCGTGATAAGAGCCAGATCCCATCCACACACAAGTAGTCTGATAAGGGACAGGTAGAGTGTGCTTGTGGAATAAGAGGGAAACGGGAGTATCTCAAGAAAACCCCTCTTCATCGTCTGCTTTGTCGACCACAAATTCCATCATGATCTTGCCGGGGATCGAACCAGGGACACCTGGATGGAAGACCAGCGCTGGCATTGGATCATAGACACTGCTTTGGTGGCATAACGAACATTATCATTGAACTGTAATGCTTGGTTTCACAAGTAAGTCACTCTACCCGGTCTTCCCCTACGAGTATGGACGTCGTACATTTTCGTTTTTCTTGTTTTGGGTTCTCTGCCAGGAAGTTTCCTGGTTATAAATCCCAGAGTCAATACACTCTTGGGTCAGTCTGGCGGTGGTGAACTGTACAGTGACAACGATGGGTGCCGCAGCTGTAGCCACACTATTGCTCCTCATAGCTGGGGTATGGCACGACGCTGTAGGCGAGAAGACGAGGTATAAACTACGTGAGTATTGTTGCATTTAAAAAGTAATGACTATGTCGTTCATGGTGGCCTATCATACTTGTATCGGGACCAAAGTACCGGGTTCAATCCCGGGCGAAGGCAGTGGAGTTTCGGGCAGGAGATTCTTAACTGTGACTTTTGGCCAAATCTAATATTCTTTACTTCTTATGAGTAGGGAGCGGATTTTTATGTGCTAAAAATTTTAATAAATTTATTTTTTATGTGCTAAAAGTACAAAAATATTTGCTAAATATATATATATATATTTAAATATGACAAAAATACCTTACTTAGCTTAGAAAAAAATGTTACTAGGTACTCACCAGGCACACTTGAGTGCTAGTAGTTGGCCGAGAATTGCAGTGAAGAACAAAGGTCATCTCCAAATTCTCCATCACAAATGCATGCCGAATATCTCTGAACAACGACTTATACTGTGAAAACGATCTTTCCACATCACAGGACGTCAGACGTGCATATTTAAAGACAGAAATGTCACAACACAAACACCTTCAATCTCACCTACAGGCTCACCCTCCAATACTTGAGCAACTTTACACATTTTTTTATATCCACTGTTTTTCCCAAACACATTCTGGAATTTGTTCCTCAGTAATTGTACTTCTGAACCTGGTAGCGAGTATAGTTTAATTTCCACGGCACGCACCTCCCTGTTTCAGACATGTGGTTTTTGGATGTTTCGAGTTTTTTTATGGTGTCACACAAAAAGTTTAGGTTTGCTAATAGGAAAGCCAAATCGTTTTTTAAACAGCTATCTTTCAGTATATCTTGAAGGATATCGATTAATGAAACCCGATAACAGGGAATCACAACAAGATATATTGCCTTACTTGATAAACAAGAGCGAGGGATTTGTTTAAATTAAATAATTTTCATACTCGAGCTCTTATCTGTTGTGTTTCACAAACAAAGCGTGGAATGAAATCATTTTCAGCAACAATAAACATTCCTAATTATGTGTTGCAAGATCTCTCCTCCTTGTCCATGTTAATTTATTCTCTAATAACATTGATATGCTGCCTAGCAGTTCTCAGAACTTGAGGCGATACTATTATAAAAATGTATCATGGATACACCACACAGCGCTTAGAAACACGAAGCAACCAATAATTCTTAAAAAGATAACGTACTTCTGAGTGACATAACTGATTTAGTTTTAAAATGTTTAAAAGTTCTTGTAAAAAATTATTTAAGTAAAAAAACTCCAAGATTTATGTGTTTATAACAGATTTCCTGGAAATATGTATTTACATAATTTTTTTGTGAAAATAGGTATTTTATGTGAAATAAAATTCGGGTTTTAAACTTGAAACTTCATGTTCGGAATTTTTAACTTTGTTAATTGTGTTTTATCACACGCAAAAATAATATTTAATTAAATAGGAATCTGCTCCTTACTTATGAGACGATTTCATGTGATGCGTCGGCTGTAAAGAATATTGTTGAAATGAGTGTGATTGTGCATTTTTCGTCTCTACTTTCTTGTTAGTTGCTTTCCGGCTGTTATATACAGCTTACACATACAAAATAACCGACCTCCTGTAGCGTGAATTATCTTAAGTTCAACTTCGGCCTGGTTCACATACTAGGGAAATTATGTTTTTTCGCACCTAATTTAACCGTCGAATATATGTTTGTTATACTTACTTACTTACTTACTGGCTTTTAAGGAACCCGGAGGTTCATTGTCGCCCTCACATAAGCCCGCCATTGGTCCCTATCCTGAGCACGATTAATCCAGTCTCTATCATCATACCCCATCTCCCTCAAATCCATTTTTATATTATCCTCCCATCTACGTCTCGGCCTCCCCAAAGGTCTTTTTCCCCTCCGGCCTCCCAACTAACACTCTATATCCATTTCTGGATTTGCTCAAACGTGCTACATGCTCTGCCCATCTCAAACATCTGGATTTAATGTTCCTAATTATGTCAAGTGAAGAATACAATGCGTGCAGTTCTGCGTTGTGTAACTTTCTCCATTCTCCTGTAACTTCATCCCTCTTAGCCCCAAATATTTTCCTAAGCACCTAATTCTCAAACACTCTTAACCTATGTTCCTCTCTCAAAGTGAGAGGTCAAGTTTCACAACCATATAGAACAACCGGTAATATAACTGTTTTATAAATTTTAACTTTCACATTTTTTGACAACAGACTGGATGATAAAAGCTTCTCAACCGAATAGTAACAGGCATTTCCTATATTTATTCTGTGTTTAATATCCTCTGAGTATCATTTATATATGTTACTGTTGCTCCAAGATATTTGAATTCTTCCACCTCTACAAAATATAAATTTCCAATTTTTATGTTTCCATTTCGTAGAATATTCTTGTGAGGAGACATAATCATATACTTGTATATATGTTTGTTATATTTGTTAAAAATAGCTTTTAAAACCCCGGAGGTTCATTGCCGCCCTCACATAAGCCCACCATCGGTCCCTGTCCTGAGCAAGATTAATCCAGTCCCTACCATCATATCCCATCTCCCTCAAATCCATTTCAATATTATCCTCCCATCTACATCTTCGCCTCCACGAAGATCTTTTACCTTCAGGTTTTCCAACTAACACTATACGCGTTTTTGGATTGACCCATACGTTCTACATGCACTGCCCATCTCAAACGTCTGGATTTAATGTTCCTAATTATGTCAGGTGAAGAATACAATGCGTGCAGTTCTGTGTTGTGTAACTTTCTCCATTCTCCTGTAACTTCATCCCTCTTAGCCCCAAATATTTTCCTAAGCACCTTATTCTCAAACACCCTTAACCTCTGTTCCGCTCTCAAAAAACCGTTACTATAACTGTTTTATAAATACTAATCTTCAGGTTTTTTTTGTTGTAGATTAGTAATAATTTGACTTACAAACATGTAAAAAAGCAACAAACAAACAAAACAAAGGAAAAACAGAGCGGGGTGTTGCATAAGAAATTCGTTCATATGTAAACCTAAGCTCTCAGGAAACCAACTGAAATCTTCCGAAAGGTATTTGGCGTATGGTAGCCTAGTTTTTTCTAAGATGACGATGTTAGTACCAACCATGCTGGTAGACCTCGACTTCATTGATATTCCTTTTGAATATAAGCGTCTAGCGAATAGTGAGTACAGTATTTTGACATGATTGCGTCTTCTTCAAACCGACACATTTATTATTGTTATCGTGATTACATCTGAGTTGGAAAGGAAGTAATGGTGGACTCATATATAATGTTGTCTTCACATCCATCCATAAGCAAATAAACTTTTTACATGCAGCAGATCTATTACATGGGACTTACTTCTTCAACCGATGGAAGAGGCGTATTGTCTCCTCGGCCAGGAATGAGCTCACGTACCTTGGGTTCAGGGCAAGTCATGGCAAACAACAGATCTCCAAGGCCGGCTCTCAACTGTGTAATAAACAGCATCACTACAAACTAGATAATAACGTCTCTAGCTTCCTGTGGTTCTGTGTGTAATAAAAAATTAATAGTTTTCAATATGACACTTGTAATGTCTATCCTTTAATGACCTATAGACAAAGAATGGAAAGGTTATCCAACTCTAGGTATCTCACTATAAACAAATATATCGTTAACATAGGCTGACGAGTGAATAAATAAAGAAGTAAATGGATAAATAAGTAAACAAACAAAAGACAAATAAGTAAATAAATAAATAAATAAATAAATAAATAAATAAATAAATAAATACGTAAATAAATAACATCTAAATAACTAAGTAAATAATTAAGTATATAAGTAAATAAATAATTAACGAAATAATTAAGTAAGGAAATAATTAAGTAAATATGTAAATTAATAAATAACCAAGTAAATAATTAAATAATTGAATAAGTAAGTAAATATTTAAATAACAAAATAAACAAGCAAGTAAATAAGCAAGTAAATAAGGAAGTAAGTAAATAACGAAATAAATAAATAAATACGTAAATAAGTAAACATATAAATAAATAAGTAAGTAAATAAATAAGTAAATAAATAATGAAGTAAATAATTGAGTAAGAAAATAATTAAGTAAATATATAAATAAATAAATAACCAAGTATATAATTAAGTAAATAAATAAAGAAGTAAATAAATAAATAAATCAATATTAAATAATTAACTAAATATGTTACTAAATAATTAAACAAACAAATAAATACCTGCATAAAGTAAATGAATAAGTAAATAATTATATAAATAAGTAAATAATGAAATAATTGAATATGTAATTAAATAAGTAAATAAATAATTAATTAAGTTAGTAAATAATTAATTAAGCAAATAAATACATAAGTAAATAAATAAGTAAATATTAACTAAACAAATAAATAAGTAAATAAATAATTAAATAAACAATTTAATAAATAAACACACAAGTAAATAAATAAATAACTAATTAAGTAAATATATAATTAAATAAGTAAATAATTAAGCAAATAATTACTAAGTATAATTAAATAAACAATTAAATAAAATGTACCTGAGTCACGTTACCTACAAAGAAACCAGCCGTTCGGGGTTCAACAAACATTCCGAGGTGAAAGACTGATAAGGCACAATAAATCCATTTAAGGCTGGGTACTGGATTTTGAGTCCCTCCTCCTTACAAAGGAAAAAAAAAAAAAAAAGGAATACCTCATGATTTAATTGACGGATAATTTATTGCGTCTGTCACCCATAATCACGTCATTGAATGTGCCAATGACCGCACTCAACAGAACATATCGATTACTAATCAATGACCTAGCGTCTGCTGAACACGCGAAAAATCTGAGGTGAGGAATGTTTTGATGAAGAATCGGACGCCATGTTGTGAATCTCGTTTGAGGTTTGATTTTTAATCATGAATTTGTAATTAGTTTACATCCGGTTTGTGGCTGAATTTTGTAAAATTGAATATAAACTTAATAAAACGAAACATAACGACATTGAAAACAAAAAAACAAAAAAAAACAAAAAAAAAACCGTGACAAATCTTGAAATGGCAAGTAAAATAATTAATTGGTAATGTTTATACCAATAAGTATTACCTTTGTTCATTAAAGTGTCTTCTAATATGATTTAACCTCAAAACTTGCGCCAACTTCATGCCTTTAATGCAGCCGTGGCGAGAACGTGACTCGCGAGACATTGTGGCTCGCAGTATAGCTGTGCATTTCGCTTGCTTCTAACCTCCGCCAACCCTCACCCTCTCACTCACTGGAGTCAAACTCCGTTCCATTTGTATTTGTCTCTGACCTGCGAGTGGCATATGTCTCTCTCGAAACCATGTACGAAAGTTCCAAGTAGGATGGGAGGACGCATTTTTTTGCTGTCAATCTGATGAGAATATTAAATGTATGATATGTTCACAAGTATTACGAGGAAAACGGTTGTATAACATAAAACGGCATTATACTACATGTTACTGATGAAACATTAAAAGGTTAAGTGTTATTGTTGTTATCATCATCACCATCATCATCATCCATCATCATCATCATCATCATCATCATCATCATCATCATCTCTGTACGTCGACCTTTTTCAGCAGATGTACGAATAATGTGGTTAGCTCTTCAATTTGAACTCACTGATTTACAATGTGATGTCAAATGAAAGCTAGATGTAAGGACTTGACAAATGTTGAACTTTCAAATCTTTGCCAAAAAATAAATATCCGAAGCTTCGTTCTTTCGCTTGCTCTGTTGAAGCCATGTTCGCTACAACTTACGTTTGTTAAAAATTATTTTCAACAATGAAAATAGTAAAAACCAAATTTAGATCACGACTGACAGACAAATACCTTCGTGATCAACTACGACTGGCAGTAAGTGACGTAATTCCTGATTTTGAAACTTTGTCGCAGAGACATTCTGAAGACAGTTAATTTCAGGTTGTGATAATGTTCATTTCTTTCTTCGTTACACGTACTAAACATTAGTTTGTAGCCTTATACTGTATAAAATTATATTTAAGTGCTTGACGTAAGGAAAGTGAAAATCCGTTAATAAGTCAGACAGTTGCTTCACTTCCCCTTCGGGTGTCCGCCTCCCTCCATAGGTGTTATGCATGTTGCAGGTTACAGAGTGGCTCGGCGTACGATTACATTTTCGCCACCGCTGCTTTAATGCGTTCAAAAGTGCATCCAGAAAAACTAGTCGAAATCCTCATCGTCACGTGACCAATGACCTAGCGGTTATTCACCGATGTTTTTTACAGCATGCGGTACGTTCCAACCTTTGATTAGACATCAAAATGCAGACGTGCTGATACTTTTTCTTTCATGTTCACAGCGGAGACCTTCAAGCGCTGCAGGCGAAATGATCCCGACCTCAACACGTGCCTGTATGAAGCCATCCGAGATGCAATAACCCAGATGAAGGAGGGTCAGTATCAACTCTTATTTCAACTCGAAACAACTGCTGCATTTTTTTTCCTCATAAGAATAGTGTAGTCTACTTACAGGGTGGAAGTGAAACAGCCTTGCAGATTTTCAGAGCAATAGTTCATGTTGTATGTAACAAAAACTATAATATCATATTGGTGGAAAGTTCATAGTTTAATAAAAATGTTTATGCTCGACCATGCCGAAATGTAGTAATTATACACCTGGTAGCAGACCTTTAATGCATTTCATTAAAGTACACCTACTCATTAAAGGTCAGGTCTTTCAGCCAATGACGACTCAGGTTACAACTGTTCAGCCAATGACAGGTCAGCTTTCTACCGTTATAAAACCGCAAGTATCGATTATTCTCGGATATGCAATCGAGAGAGAATTAGCGAAAAGTCACGGAGGCTGGAAATCCAATACTGTCGCAGAAGGGTACGTTCTGTTACTATAATAATTAGCGTTAATTGTAAATAATATTCAAATAAATTCAATTTGTCATCTCGTTTTTCAATGTCTAATTTAATGTCAATGTTATCTCTGTAGGTTCTTATGGCCTAGCAAGGTCAATGTGCACATCTGTTCCTCGGAAAAAATCAATACTTTCGCGTCTGCGCACATCTCACAACATAGGGACATTGGTCAAGGTCAGATACAAATAAAATTAATAATATCAAGTTAGAAATATGGTCGAGCATAAAAAGTCGTATGAAACTCGCCTATAATGGTAATTAAGAAGCTCGTATGAAAATTATGAAACGAGCTTGCGCTCGTTTCATAAATATCCATACTCACTTCTTAATTACCTTCATTATAGGCTCGTTGCATAATGTACTATTTACCCAAACGTTTAACAACCTCTTATTCGGTAACTATTGAGAGTAGGATCGTGATTTTTTGTCCATATCGATAGAAAATCTAATAAAGAATAATTTATCTCTTTGGCGTATTTCAATAGCGTGGACGCTTTTCGTGTAAATTTGATTTTAAAAATCTCTAATTCCAAGCCATTGCACGAAGCGAACAATGGCAAAGTCGAGATAAAGAGCAGCTCTCCTACCGAGACTCACTGAGTTCGTTGACCTCTTACATCTGTATCACGAGCAGAGTGTGTTAGCGGCGATGTTGCCAGACTGCTGACACTTCAAACTTAATTTTCTAATCAACAGTGCTTTTAATCACAAAACGTAATATTTTGACTGCTTCCGCGGTCTGTTGGTCAGCATGCTGGCTTACAGATCTGGAGGTCCCGGATTCGATTCCCGGGCTGGGCTGTCGGTGAATTTTTCTTGAAGAAGAATTCCCTGGGTGTCTAGAGTTTGGAAATTTGTATGAATGTGTGTGAGTGTGATTGTGAGTGTGCCGGGTTAATATTAATTAACCAAAAATATAAAAATACATCAGGACTGTCGTTGGGCAGTAACCTGAACACACGTTTCAGCGTCACATTGTTGACAAGTAACTCCATCTGTTAGCACAACCATAAAGCATCTAATAGATGCTATAGAGTTACCAACACTCCCCCCCCCAAAAAAAAAAAACGTAATATAGATTTTCTATTAGTTTAAGTGTACCCTATGGTTTCTTTCAATCTGCTGGATTTATTTCACTTCCACCCTGTATAACAAATGCACACATACATACAGTCGGCCTGGTTGGCGCAGTTGGTATAGCGCTGCCCTTCTATGTCCGAGGTTGCGTGTTCGATCCCGGGCCAGGTCGATGGCATTTAAGTGTGCTTAAATGCGACAGGCTCATGTCAGTAGATTTACTGGCATGTAAAAGAACTCCTGCGAGGCAAAATTCCAGCACACCAGTGGCGCTGCTATAACCTCCAGCGTCGTTAAATAAAACATAATATTTAAAAAAATTTACATACATACATACATACATACAGTCCACACCTGTGGAATAACGTCAGAGCGTCTGGCCGCGAAACTAGGTGGCCCGGGTTCGAATCCCGGTCGGGGCAAGTTACCTGGTTGAGGTTTATTCCGGGGTTTTCCCTCAACCCAATATGAGCAAATGCTGGGTAACTTTCGGTGCTGGACCCCGGACTCATTTCACCGGCATTATCACCTTCATCTCATTCAGACGCTAAATAACCTAAGATGTTGATAAAGCGTCGTAAAATAACATACTAAAATAACAATACATACATACATTTATTTTTATTTTATTGGGTTATTTTACGACGCTGTATCAACATCTAGGTTATTTAGCGTCTGAATGATATGAAGGTGATAATGCCGGTGAAATGAATCCAGGGTCCAGCACCGAAAATTACCCAGCATTTGCTCGTATTGGGTTGAGGGAAAACCCCGGAAAAAACCTCAACCAGGTAACTTGCCCCGACCGGGATTCGAACCCCGGCCACCTAGTTTCGCAGCCAGACGCGCTGACCGTTACTCCACAGGTGTGGACTACATACATACATACATACATACATAAATATCGTGGTTGGAACAATTTACTTGGTTGAGATTTTTCCGGGGTTTTCCCTCAACCCATTAAGAGCAAATGCTGGGTAACTTTCGACGCTCGACCCCGGACTCATTTTTCTGGTATTATCACCTTCATCTCACTCAGACGCTAGATAACCATAGCAGTAGATATAGCGTCGTAAAATAACCAATTAAAATCATACATAAGACTGACAGACACGCAGAGAGGTATTCGTTTTGCTCTCGTAATGTGTGCCCCAGTGTATTTTGCGGACCCTAATATTTAAGCTTACTTGAATAGACTCTCGCGTATTTTATGCAACAGCGTTAAGTATGGCATGAGTTTTCTTTTCATAAATATTTATTTTACTGTTCTTAACAGGTATCTGGACAGTGGTTTCACAACATTTGCATCAAGTATGCATGGATCAACTATCAATTAATTACTTTCTATAACTTCCTCAGTTAGAAACTAATGACTAAGTATGATATAAGCATATACAACGCGTTCATTATGATCGATTACAATAAATTTAATTATTGATTAATCAGGATAATGAAAACTTTAAACAATCACAACATTTAAATAGAATACTGACACAACTTAAATATCTTCAATCATAAGACGTATTAAAATAAACTCAGGTTAACCCTTCACTAAAAGAAATCCACATATTTTACGCACCCCAATTTTTTATTTTCCAAAAAGAAGAAAAATAATGCGAAAATTACGCACGAAAATATGGTATTATCATTACACCAAATGAATCTTAGAATATTTTCAACTCTTGATCACAGCGTCAGTTTTTGGGTTTTACATAGTTTCACTTGTGTTTCACGAGAAAGGGTTTTTGGGTTTGGGCAACATAGAGCGACCAAAACAAATCCTGTTTGCAGCTGATTTTTGTTGGTTGATCCAGGAATTCCCGAGTTAGGCCTCATGCCCCTGGACCCCCTCGTGATCAGCAACATCAAAGTAGAAGAAGGAGTGGGCAGACCAGTCACCATGAGCCTCAACCTGAAGAATGCAACGCTGCACGGTTTGGGCAACATTGACCTCAGCGCAGTCAGGTACCTCCGTTTTAACTGATTATTTAGTTACTCTTTTTTTTAATAAGAACAATTTATTTATTTACATTAAAAATATACGTTAGGGAACTATTATATACAGGATGGTGCATCACCTGATTGGGTAACAGACGTCCGTGATTATCTGGATGACACATTTGGTAACAACTGGTGTGGTCGAGGAGGCCAATTATGTGGCCTCCAAATTCCCCAGACTTGATATCATCCAATTTCTTTCTCTGGGGTTTCGTGAAGAATGATGTGTATTCACAGCGACCCAGGGATAGTCATGATCTCAGAGCAAAGATTCTCTCAGTTTTTAAGAAAGTTACCTCTGAGATGTTAGACCACACATGGTAGGAATTAGCCTCAATATATGAATTGTGTCGTGTTCGCAATAGTGGGCAAGTTAACGTCTAATTTGGACAAAACCCCCATTATGCAAATCAAGATTTCAGGTATAACTCCCTGTAAAGTTGATTTGAATAATTTCGAGGGAAAAATTGTTCCGGAGCCGGGTATCGAACCCGGGACCTTTGGTTTAACGTACCAACGCTCTACCACTGAGCTACTCGGGAACTCTAACCGACACCGATCCAATTTTTTCCTCTATATCTACAGACCTCAAAGTGGGCTGACAACCGTCAAGCAACCAACTTCGAGTGCACACTAACTCCGTGTGTGTCCCGGGTTCGATACCCGGCTCCGGAACAATTTTTCCCTCGAAATTATTCAAATCAACTTTACAGGGAGTTATACCTGAAATCTTGATTTGCATAATACACGTCACTGTTCGTTAACAGAAAACCACAATTTAAGTCACACGGAGTTAGTGTGCACTCGAAGTTGGTTGCTTGACGGTTGTCAGCCCACTTTGAGGTCTGTGGATATAGAGGGAAAAATTGGATCGGTGTCGGTTAGAGTTCCCGAGTAGCTCAGTGGTAGAGCGTTGGTACGTTAAACCAAAGGTCCCGGGTTCGATACCCGGCTCCGGAACAATTTTTCCCTCGAAATTATTCAAATCAACTTTACAGGGAGTTATACCTGAAATCTTGATTTGCATAATACACGTCACTGTTCGTTAACAGAAAACCACAATTTAAGTCACACGGAGTTAGTGTGCACTCGAAGTTGGTTGCTTGACGGTTGTCAGCCCACTTTGAGGTCTGTGGATATAGAGGGAAAAATTGGATCGGTGTCGGTTAGAGTTCCCGAGTAGCTCAGTGGTAGAGCGTTGGTACGTTAAACCAAAGGTCCCGGGTTCGATACCCGGCTCCGGAACAATTTTTCCCTCGAAATTATTCAAAACCCCCATTCTTCTAGAATGCATGTACAAATTATTTAACAATAAATAGTAGCAGTTCTCTTTTTATAACTTTTTTATTTTATATCTTCCCAAACGGATCACACTGTATTACGTACGCAATAGCAAATATTTTCAGGAAAGAGGCTAACATCCCAGATACTAGCTTTTACTGTTATTGCAAGTCATCTTGAACCTTACATCCCCTAAGTCTGTCTTTCGAACTGCTCGGTACTGCGTGTACTCATCAACGTAACGGCACGGCAAGGATGCCCCTCCCTCGGGTAACGTGACTCTTTTCAGAAAACGTTGGTTCTTTCACTTCACGGCTCTCTACTGTAAAATAACTTGGTTCAATACGGACATCATCATCTCACGACACTTCGGTTTTGGGAGGAGAACATGGTTTCGTAGCAGGTTTTAATTAACCTTTAATGAGTAAGTATTTAAATATAATCGTGTGTACACTCCTCCTCTCTCATCCGGGCTGGGGACCGGCAATGGCGGAGTTACTACAGCTATGTCTATATATTATATAGGCCTACATGACTTACATCTACAGCTGATATGTACTGCACATATTCTTATAACAATATTTTACAGTTTTATTATTTGAATTTACATTAATTTACAATTATGTATGTATGTATTTATTCACACTGCAGTGGGTATATACCCGGTGGCAGTGGTAACTAATTACACTCAATAATGACAATAATAAACTTATTAATTAAAATACAATTAATAATAATACTAATAATTAATGCTAACAATAATTAATAATAATAATAATAATAATAATAACAACAACAACAACAGGGAATATACTAAATTAAATGAAACTATCACTTAAAATAACATTTGAAATAAATATAATTTGTATCTTAAAACTAAGATCGAACTAAAACCCACGAGTATGATATGTTCATATCTGCACAAGTATCTTTCAAATTACACTCATTTCGCTGTCAACTCACTCACTGCAATGGAACTACGACACATTTCACTGATTCTATCCTGATTTCACTAACACTTCAAAAACATTTCACTGTTCAAATACTATGCACTGCCACTATAAACTACAGGGACATCATTTAATTTTACTTGCATTTTTATTGTACCTGCATTTCTGAATGTACTTCACTCTCACCCCTTCACTAATGTCCTTGCTCCCGTCAGACACACAAACTTACGGCCGCTGTTGCATTCGAAGTCTTCAAGCAGTGAAGTAAACACTGCAGTGTATAGTGTGTTTCAGAAATATGATTGCGTTTTCTATAGAAGAAAGAACCTATATTAATAATATCGTACTAAAAATTATATTCAAGAAACGATAAATTCCATTTCAGAGAATATGCTTCAAAATGCTTTTAATAATATGCGTACTGAATTGAAGCCTGCATTGTAATGAACGGCAACCATTTTCAACAGCTTGTTTAAAAATTCAGATTAGCTTTTTTTGAATTGAGGTGGCTACAAGCAAAGGAATGCTAGTGACCTTTGTAATAACATGAGTTAAGTGCATCCAGTGTAAGCAAAAGTATCTAAAATTTTAGTGGCAAAGGGATATTTTAATCGCATCACACATTAAAATTTAAATAAAAAATTTCATCGATTTTACGAAAGCTTAAATATTTAAACCCCATTTTCTCAAAAGTAACTTAAGTGCACTTACAGCCCTTTACTTATGACCCCCTCAATTTAAATGCACTCTCTATATTGTATGTTAACATCAATAATTAATATGCTAAATAAAGTAGACATTACATAACGAACATAGTCGCCTGAAAAGTTGAGTTTTTGAAAAAAAATGTTACTACTCTACTGTATTTTGATAAATTCCGTAAAAGTGATAATCAAACTGAAAATCGTAATATCGTAATTCCCTACAACATAAATGGATATACTACTTTTCTCTCCTCCTATACCTAGTAAAATGATTTGTTTACATATTGCACTAGTAACATCAAACTCCTGTAATGGAAGGGGGCAACAGTGTTTCCGAGTATAGCCAGGTTAATGTTAAAAATGTTGGTAAAAATAAAGTGATGTCCCTGTATAAAGCTTCACTGAAAGGAACACGTTTCACTTACACAGCACACTTCACTGACACGACATACTTCTTCACTGATACAACACACTTCACTGACGCAACATAATTCTTCACTGATACAACACTTCAATAACAACATATCAATTACACCCTTTAAATACTGTGTATTATTACCGTCTATTAGTAAGGTCCTTAAGCCTATTTTTAAATACATTTTTGGTTGTTGGTAAAGCCTTTAGTAAGTCTGCAGGTAAAGCATTCCAGTCCCTGATAGTACGATTGAGAAAAGAAAACTTTCCAGTGTCCGTCCTCTGCCTTCTTTCCCTTAATTTATATGAGTGGTCGTTCCTTGAAGAGTGATTTGGCGGCTGCAACCTATTTTTTATTTCTCTCCAGGCAGGCTCACCTCTGTATGTTTTGAACAGAGCGCATAATCGAATTCGCGTTCTCCTGTCCGTGAGTGTGTCCCATTTTAATGGTGAATTTTTCCGACAACACTTAAGAGCCCGTTTTTGAATTATACAAAATCCATATCCCTATCATTGCTGCCATCATCGTCATCGTCTTCATCGCGTGGTCCAAAATTAATTATTATTTCGTCAATGGCATCATCCATTCGGAATTATCTTCTTAATCGTAGGTACTACTTTCTGAACAAGATAGAATTCTTCGATTGTATCCCGAATGACATCTTGATCGAATTGGTCCAATTCAACTTTACACAAGTCCTAATTCTGAAATGAAGTAATGTGTTTTGCAAACTATAACAAAATAATAACTTACAACAGTAATTCATTATGTCGCTCACAGTACACACACTATTGTACATAACTATTATAGCAATAATTTCTTATTATTACATACTTATTCTTTCCCGGAGTAGTGTGAGGTTCATTCGGTTGTAATTCAATATTATTCTTAGCTCTCTTCACGGAACTAATACTTTTGCCAGAGTATTTAGCCGCTCTCTCATATTCCTTATCAAGAGGTTCCAGCAAACATTTGCTTAATTTTTCCTCCTCGCAACACTTGATTATATTTGCGATAATTTCTCTTTCTCCGCTGTGGATAACAGCGTTACTTTTTCTCCGCGGTGGTGTGATTTCACCATAATTACTACCCAGTGGTTGCTGCTCCATGTTAACATTACTGGTACGCAGTGAAGGAATAGTTCTATGTTTCTTGACAAGAGATTATGATGCGGAGCATGCGCAAACAACTCAGTTGGCTCCACTCACGTCCTTCCCTCTGCCCCTCTGTCCCAGCTCAGGAAGTTCAAGATAACTTGCAATAACAGTACAGAGAGGCCAGCAGAAACGGGTAGGAGAAACCGATATGCGACAAGATCACTCGGTCGGACAGTAGGTTTACGTCATAATCCAAAGGTTGTGAATCCAATTTCGAACTTCTGTTTTCCTACCATAGATGGCGCGAGCAGTACAGTACGTATCTTGCTGTGTCGGACGGCTGTAGTTCTCAACAGTTAAGGCCTAAATTTAAAGTAATGCGTTGTTAACTGTAGGCTGCCGGTTCGAGTTCCGCCTTGGGCATGGTTGTGCAAATTAATGCTGTACAGAGCTGGAAACGACACTGAAATAAATGTCTAATTGAGAAAACAAGATAATAACGATGAAATAATTGCTGATGTAGCGATAAGAATAGTTGGTTTTGGTTGACGCAACTCTAAGAATTTCTAACTTTTTTTAACTGCTTTGAAACACAGAAGAAATAAATTGTAGTTTAACGCTCAGTACATACACACAGAGCGATGTTACGTCAGATATAGGGCATTCGTTATGTCGTGAAACAAAATGCGTGCGCCGTAACTAATAGTAAGAACCTTAGGCCATTTTCTACTGAAGTGAACTAGATAGTTCACTAAACAGCCCGATATGACGCAACAAGGTCTTGATAAAAAGCTATAGTCCGGATCAGCTTACTTATTACCCCAATGGTGAAACCTAACCATTTTTCCCCTAATACTGCCAGTGAATTATAGTGATTTTCTAGATGTGATGTTGAATTTTCTTTTACCAACTTCGTTTGGAGTACTAACAAATACAACTGGCAGTTATTTGTAACTGTTATGTTGGCAGCAATAATTTTGGTTTGCAGTAGTAGTAATCTGATGAAATGGAAGTGCCTAACTAAGCTTGTGAAATCTGAACGTATTAATAATAATTAATCACACCTGTGGCAGAACTGCAAGCATTGTATTCTTCACCTGACATAATTAGGAACTTAAAATCCAGACGTTTGAGATGGGCAGGGCATGTAGCACGTATGCGCGAATCCAGAAATGCATATAGAGTGTTAGTTGGGAGACCGGAGGGAAAAAGGCCTTTAAGGAGGCCGAGACGTAGATAGGAGGATAATATTAAAATGGATTTGAGGGAGGTGGGGTATGATGATAGAGACTGGATTAATCTTGCACAGGATAAGGACCGATGGCGGGCTTATGTGAGGGCGGCATTGAACCTTCGGGTTTCTTAAAAGCCATTTGTAAGTAAGTAAGTTCACACTTGTGGAGTAACGGTCAGCGCGTCTGGCAGCGAAACCAGGTGGCCCGGGTTCGAATCCCGGTCGGGGCAAGTTATCTGGTTGAGGTTTTTTCCGGGGCTTTCCCTCAACCCAATACGAGCAAATGCTGGGTAACTTTCGGTGCTGGACCCCGGACTCATTTCACCGGCATTACCACCTTCATTTCATTCAGACGCTAAATAACCTTAGATGTTGATACAGCGTCGTAAAATAACCAAATAAAAATAATTAATAATTAATTAGTAATATCAGTAATAATATTAATACCAGTACATAATTCAGTTGTGTTGTGTTCTGATTCTAATTCAACTCTACAGTATACTCAAGGTAATATTCTGTTTTCGGAATTCGTACTAATCATTTACGTGTTCAAACAAAATACATTTTTAGGTTAGGTCTCGTGAATCATAAACTGTTAGCCAAAGCAATGAATTTCATGTTGTCAGACAAAATAGATTTTAATATTAGTTCATATTAATCTACTAATTACAAACATAATGTCTGAGAGGTTCAGGAGGAAAATACACTCTTTCACAAATATTGAACCATTTAGAAAATACCTCCCAACATAAAGATGAGATGTGGTAAAATAAGTAAAAAACAGCTTGTTACGTATCCCTATAATGACCAGAATATTGTACGAAATGGAAATATAAAAATTGGAGATTTATCCTTCGAAGAGGTGGAAAAATTCAAATATCTTGGAGCAACAGTAACAAATATAAATGACACTCGGGAGGAAATTAAACGCAGAATAAATATGGGACATGCGTGTTATTATTCGGTTGAGAAGCTCTTATCATCCAGTCTGCTGTCCAAAAATCTGAAAGTTAGAATTTATAAAACAGTTATATTACCGGTTCTTCTGTATGGTTGTGAAACTTGGACTCTCACTCTGAGAGAGGAACATAGGTTCAGGGTGTTTGAGAATAAGGTGCTAAGGAAAATATTTGGGGCTAAGCGGGATGAAGTTATAGGAGAATGGAGAAAGTTACACAACACAGAACTGAACGCATTGTGTTCTTCACCTGACATAATTAGGAACATTAAATCCAGACGTTTGAGATGGGCAGGGCATGTAGCACGTATGGGCGAATCCAGAAATGCATATAGAGTGTTAGTTGGGAGACCGGAGGGAAAAAGACCTTTAGGGAGGCCGAGACGTAGATGGGAGGATAATATTAAAATGGATTTGAGGGAGGTGGGGTATGATGATAGAGACTGGATTAATCTTGCACAGGATAGGGACCGCTGGCGGGCTTATGTGAGGGCGGCAATGAACCTTCGGGTTCCTTAAAAGCCATTTGTAAGTAAGTATTATTATTATTATTATTATTATTATTATTATTATTATTACAGTATTTCAGCAGGCCTAAATGACGTTGTGATTTTATCCTCTTTGGTGATATCTGGTATTAGTTGGCAACATTGAAAAGATAGCCAAATTAGCCTTTTAGGAACTCCTCTTACGTGATCGTCACTATCCACAGTGCATAACAATCAAGTCCGCAGTAACTAGTAAACGAAAATTCTTGCATGAATGGTGACTTGTATACAAAATAAACATGGATGCCTTATCATCAGCAATTAGAGTTGTCAAATCTGAAGATGTTTCGAAGTACGTATAATGTAGAATAATATGTTAACTTTCAACATTACATTGTTAGTACTCATTTTTTAAGTATTGTAATATTTTAGGCGCTTATATTTTCCACGTAAGTAGTAACGAAACTACTGTAGATGATTTGTAAACTGCACACTCGGAAGTTTGGGTAAAGTGTGCTTCAAACACGGCCTTCATAGACTATTTTTCTTAAAACCATGACTTCAAGGTTCAGCACTGAATCAAGAAGGCAGTGCCCTAATGGAGTTTCATTATAAGTTATGTGGAAAGGATAAGGACTTAATATATTACAATAATGCTTAACAAATTATAAAGAAAGTACTAACAATGTCAATGTTCAAAGTTAACGTGTTATTCTACATCACATTTACATTATTTCACTTCCAAAGCATCTTCAGACTTCATAATCCCAATTGCTGATGAGGCATCCCTGTTTGTTTAGTGTACAAGTCATCAATCAGGCAAGAATTTTCGTTTACTAACTTACTTACCCGGAGGTTCATTGCCGCCCTCACATAAGCCCGCCATCGGTCCCTATCCTGAGCAAGATTAATCTATTCTCTACCATCATATCCCACCTCCCTCAAATCCATTTTAATATTATCCTCCTATCCAAGTCTCGGCCTTCCCAAAGATCTTTTTCCCTCCGGCCTCCCAACTAACACTCTATATGCATTTCAGGATTCGCCCATACGTGCTACATGCCCTGCCCATCTCAGACGTCTGGATTTAATGTTCCTAATTATGTCAGGTGAAGAATACAATGCGTGCATTTCTGCGTTGTGTAACTTTCTCCATTCCCCTATAACTTCATCCCTCTTAGCACCAAATATTTTCATAAACACCTTATTCTCAAACACCCTTAACTTCTCTTCCTCTCTCAAAGTGAGAGTCCAAGTTTCACAACTATACAGAACAACCGATAATATAACTGTTTTATAAATTCTAACTTTCAGCTTTTTGAAAACAGCCCAGATGACAAAAGCTTTTCAACCGAATAATAGCAGGCATTTCTCCTATTTATACTGCGTTTAATGTCCTCTAGAGTATCATTTATATTTGTTACTGTTGCTCTAAGATATTTGAATTTTCACATCTTTTCAAAGGATAAATTTCCAATTTTTATACTCCCATTTCGTACTATTTTCTGGTCAAGAGGCATAATCATATTACTTTGTTTTTTTTTGGGAGTTTAT
The DNA here is from genome assembly GCF_040183065.1 of Periplaneta americana. Classification (NCBI taxonomy): domain Eukaryota; kingdom Metazoa; phylum Arthropoda; class Insecta; order Blattodea; family Blattidae; genus Periplaneta; species Periplaneta americana. Next base: position 12,195,209 of record NC_091131.1, on the reverse strand, counting down.
TTATTTATTTAAATTTATGTATTTATTTATTTAAATTTATTTATTTAGTTAAATTTATTTAAATTTATTTATTTATTTATTTAAATGTATTTAAATTTATTTATTTATTTAAATTTATTTATTTATTTATTTAAATTTATTTATTTATTTATTTAAATTTATTTATTTATTTAAATTTATTCATTCATTCATTTATTTGTTTAAATTTATTCATTCATTCATTCATTCATTTATTTATTTAAATTTATCCATTCATTCATTTATGTATTTAAATTTATTCATTCATTTATTTATTTAAATTTATTTATTTATTTATTTATTTATTTAAATTTATTCATTTATTTATTTAAATTTATTTATTTAAGTTTATTCATTCATTCATTCATTTATTTATTTAAATTTATTCATTCATTCATTTATTTAAATTTATTCATTTATTTATTTAAATTTATTCATTTATTTATTTAAATTTATTTATTTATTTATTTATTTAAATTTATTTATTTATTTATTTACATTTATTTATTTAAATTTATTTATTTATTTAAATTTATTCATTCATTCGTTCATTCATTTATTTATTTAAATTTATTCATTCATTCGTTCATTTATTTAAATTTATTCATTAATTATTTATTTGAATTTATTCATTCATTGATTTATTTAAATTTATTCATTTATTTATTTATTTATTTAACTAGCTAGCTAGTGACTACAAATTACATTTATAAAACAAAAATGTTTCTAGCCACTACCGTGTACAGTGTGGTCAAACTTTCTCATTTACATTACATACATACTTAAATGTTAAACGCGTAATTAGATTTTAGATTTAAAGCCGTTAAGCTTATCTGGAGATGTCTTGCGCACCAACAGGGCAGACCTGGACAACAGGAAGCTGGAGTTCGAGGCTAGTGTTCCAGAGACGCACATCGACGCGGACTACACCATGAACGGGCGCTTCCTCGTGCTGCCCATGAACGGGGAGGGGAAGTGCAGTTTGAACCTCAGTAAGTACTCCAACTCGCCTTTCAGATGTTAAATTGATTAATATAAGAGAAAGCGTACATTGGCGTTCAAGGATACCTTACTCCTAATAATCGATAGCTGAACAAATGTAACTTTTCTGCAAATTAAGCTTTCAGGAATAACTCCCTGTAAGGTTAATTTGAATAATTTCGAGGGAAAAATTGTTCCGGGGCCAGGTATCGAACCCGGGACCTTTGGTTAAACGTACCAACGCTCTCCCAACTGAGCTACCCGGGAACTCTACCCGACAACGATCCCCCTCTATATCCACAGATCTCAAAGTGGGCTGACAACCGTCAAGCAACCAACATTTGAGTGCACACTAACTCTGTGTGACTCTAAATTGTGGTTTTCTGTTACGTACAGTGAAGTGTATTATGCAAATTAAGCTTTCAAGAATAACTCCATGTAAAGTTAATTTGAATAATTTCGAGGGAAAAAATGTTCTGGGGCCGGGTATCGAACCCGGGACCTTTGGTTAAACGTACCAACGCTCTCCCAACTGCAAAGAAATTTTACAATGTTAATTTTGAATAATTTCAAGGAAAAACTGTTCCGGAGCCGGGTATCGATCCCGGGACCCTTCGCTTAGCGCACGAATGCTTTCCCGACTGAGCTACCCCAGGAACTATACACGACACCGACACAATTTTTCCTTTCTATCCACACAACTCAAATGGGCTGACTAGACGCCAGAGCTCAACTTTGAGTGCACACAAATTCTGTGTGACTTAAGTCCATTCTCCTGTAACTTCATCCCTCTCAGCTCCAAATATTTTCCTAAGTACCTTATTCTCAAACACCCTTAACCTATGTTCCTCTCTCAAAGTAAGAGTCTAAGTTTCACAGCTATATAGAACAACCGGTAATATAACTGTTTTATAAATTCTAACTTTCAGATTTTTTGACAGCAGACTGGATGACAAAAACTTCTCAATCGAATAATAACAGGCATTTCCCATATTTATTCTGTGTTTAATTTCCTCCCATCCACACCTGTGAAGTAACGGTCAGCGCGTCTGGCCGCGAAACCAGGTGGCCCGGGTTCGATTACCGGTCGGGGCAAGTTACCTGGTTGAGGTTTTTTCCCGGGTTTTCCCTCAACCCAATATGAGCAAATGCTGGGTAAGTTTCGGTGCTGGACCCCTGACTCATTTCACCGGCATTATCACCTTCATCTCATTCAGACGCTAAATAACCTAAGCTGTTGATAAAGCGTCATAAAATAACTTACTAAAAAAAATTTTCTCTCCAGTATCATTTATTTTGGTTACTGTTGCTCCAAGATATTTGAACTTTTCCACGTGTTCAAGGGATAAATTTACAATTTTCATAAATTCCATTTCGTACAGTATTCTTGTCACGAGACGTAATCACATACTGTACTTCGTATTTTCGAGATTTATTTCCAAACTTATCTATTTATTTGCTTCAAGTATAATTCCCGTGTTTTCTCTAATAGTTTGTGGATTTTCTCCTAACATATCCGCATCAAAAGCAGCTGATGTAACCCGTTCAATTCTTTGTTATCCAGAACTTTCCTAATGGAATACTCTAGACATTCCAAATACCAAATATCATAACCTTATTCCTTTGCTGTCTATTTTTCATAAATATAAGGTTGCAAATGTTACACGATATTTAAGAGCTGTTTTTTCAAACTCGAGTTATTCTCTTGCTCTGAAATTGGTCTATGTTTTGGGGAAATAGATCTAGTTTGAACATTCCTTCTCAGCAGTACATACTTCAGTTACTTTTTCCTTAATATTTTTTTGTAATTTCAGCCAGTTTAACTCCAGCGGATTCAGTACAAATATGTAATTTTGTCCCAATTGTTTTGAGTTCTTTCTGGAACACTTAGGACTGGTAGAAATCCTAAAGTAAGTCCAAGAGATGTGAGGCAGATTTGTCGATTAGCATTGAAAGAGCAAAGAAACTCTTCTAAACGACAAGAACATAATTTCCCACATAGAAATGATTTATTGTTAAAATATTCAGCATTTAATATAATACCTTTATTATAACCCCATAATTAACGAAACAGTCATGAGTAACATTTTCAATTGTATAAATGTGTGAATCAATGCAGATGTTATAATAATTCTGTACAAAAACAAAAAGTTTCCAGAATTATGGCTACCAGTGTATATAGATATACTGTACATATTTTAATTTTATTCTCAGCACTGTTCGTGTTTATGTTTCTGAATGATTAATGTATGTTGATAAGACGTCCATGTCTATATATATATATATATATATATATATATATATATATATATATATATATATAATTTGAACTGGTAATGGAAATTACGGGAAAACGGCTGAACGGATTTTGATGATTGACCCCTCATTTTCATGCCTGACATCCAAAGTTTTTCAGAAAAGTAGTAGTTTTCAGTGAAATGTCGATTTTCCTACATACTTTTCCTATTTTCCAAAATCCATCTGTTGTCAGTTTTGAGAAATAATTTTATTGAATCACGGCCGACTTGATTGAATTTCAGAACAAAACACACACTACAATAAACAATAGGCTATTACACGAAGGCCATGATCTGTAGGATTGCCGACATATTTAGAGCTCAATTCAATTTGTTATTAAAAATTGATTCTGCAGTGTATAATTTTCTGAATATAGCTGTGTATTGCATATTCAAATCTACGAAACTTGAGGTGGTTTGATGACATTATTACCATTAGAAATTAAACATTATTATAGTTAATATCATGATGCGTCTATTTTTCATTAATTGTATATAATATTAATGCTATATTGATGACATGAAAGTGAAACATTTTGTGATTATGTAAGTAAATGTACAGAATATCTTAATTTATATCTTCATTTCTATAATTTACTGAGTGGCTGCTATATATAACTACAAAACGTAAGTAAGATAAAAAATATTGTTATTAAAAATCAAATATTTTTATACTTATTAACCCAGTGAGGTTGGGTCTTTTTCATATACTTAATAGCGGTGTAGTGTAGATATTGATATGTGTCATTGTCTTCAGTATTGGCTCGAGAGAGAGCAAAAATTACAGTTCCTAAGGAAAGATCAAAAGGTATTACTTACTGGTAAAATAAGAGATCATTTCAGCAAGATTTCTCAGTAGGATAAAATGATTTTACGCTCTACATTTCAAGTTCTCCATGCAGCAGCTATACGAAAATGCTATTGTTCGAAAGCTTAGCAAACCTTACATTTTTTTAACTTTTGCCTACAATCCACAATGACCTGAAATAGCTACTGCTATCGTCCTGACATTGATACTTGAGTTTTCGCGTTGAAACTCAAAAACTGAAGTTGGATAGGTTCAAGAAAAAGTATCTGGCCTAAAAAAATCCATTCAGAGGGAGTATGTTTCATTATTATGGAAGCAAATAACTATCAAAAAGACAAGTATTCTTCATTGAAAATAAATCTGAAAAATTTTTATTTGAACGTCTAACGAACTTAGTTTGCAGCAGTATTTGCTGCACAAGCCACTAGTTTTATTTTATAATCACCTCGCGATCCCCTCCTCAGTTTTTTACACGACCCACACTTTGGAAACCACTGTCCTTGAGTATGCATGTAACTATTCCAAGTAAAACGTTTCATTAACATAATTACTGTCACATTCGATAAATAATGACAGCATTGCTGTAAATTAGTGCTGCTAGCGTGACCATCGAAATCTTGCACTACGTAACAGAGTAGCGACTGTTTCACAAATCTGCAATATTGAAAGTCTCGAAGTAGCCATATTTTGTAAATACAGTGGCTATTTTTCATTTGTAGTAAACAACACAGCCCTAAAGGTACGACGAACAAAGGTGATTCATAAAACTCTAAGTTGCAAGAGAAAAAACATGCAATTCAGTGCTTTAGGGCAGCCGTGGCGAAAATGTGATTCGCAAGCACATTGTGGCTCGCAATGATAGCTAAGCATTTCTCTTACTTCCTACCTCCCACAACCCCCACCCTCTCACTCAATGGAGTCAAACTCCGTTCCATTTGTATTTGTCTCTGATCTGTGAGTGGCGTATCGTCGCAATGTCTCTCTCGAAACCATGTACCTCTACAAAAATGAAATTTTCAAGTAGGATGGAAGAACGCATTTTTTTGCTGTCAATATGATGAGAATATTAAATGCATGACTTGTTCACAAGTATTACGAGGAAAACGGTTGTGTAACATAAAACGGCATTATACTATATGTCACTCATGAAACATTAAAAGGTCATTATTAATATCATCATCATAATCATCATCATTATCATCTCTGTACGTCGATCCATTTTTCAGCAGATGTACGAATAATGCGGTTAGATCTTCAATTTAACACACAGATTTACAATGTGATGTTAAATGAAAGCTAGACGTAAGGACTTGATAAATGTTGAACTTTTCAAATCGTTGCCAAAAAATAAATATCCGAAGCTTCGTTCTTTCGCTTGCCCTGTTGAAGCCATGTTCGCTACAACTTACGTTTGTTAAAAATTATTTTCATCAATGGAAATAGTAAAAACCAAATTTAGATCACGACTGACAGACAAATAGCTTCGTGATCAACTACTACTGGCAGTAAGTGACATAATTCCTGATTTTGAAACTCTGTCGCAGAGACATTCTGAAGACAGTTAATTTTAAGTTGTGATAATGTGTCCTATGTTTTCTTATTCGTTTCTTTCTTCGTTGCACGTACTAAACATTAATTTGTAGCCTTGTACTGTATAAAATTACATTCAAGTGCTTGACGTAAGGAAAATGAAAATCCGTTAATAAGTCAGACAGTTGCTTCACTTCCCCTTCGGGTGTCCGCCTCCCTCCATAGTTGGCTCGGCACCCGGCGCACGATCACATTTTCGCCACGGCTGCTTTAGGGCATTACAAGAAGCCTGTAGGAGAGGAGTCCTACCATACTGAACTAGTGCCTGTTGGGTAGAAGCGAGGCATTTACTTTCAATCAAGAGTTGATATCCGATGAACTTTAGATTGATCAGTGAGAGAGATATCCAGAAATGCTGCTGCAGATGGAGTCCACCGTCTTCTAAGAATTTGGCAACGTATTGTTGACATGACAGGCGACTGTATTTTGAAGTATGTAATGTCAAAAGTAACGTAAATAAATTTAGTGTGAAACAGTAGGCCTAACTATGTTGCCATTAGTTTTCGAAAGCCCTGGTAAATATAAGAGGATGCAGGATTGTGTGTATATATCTCCAAATACAATATATTTCGGCAAGGTAGATAAGAAACTGTTGCCTCTCAAGTTCTCCCTTATTTCTCGTACAAAACATCACTGGTATAATATTACTATTTATGTATATTTATTTATTTAACCTGGTAGAGATAAGGCCGTCAGGCCTTCTCTGCCCCTCTACCAGGGGATTACAATATAATATGAAGAATAAAATTACAATTAATATTAAATGTACAATTACAATTACAATAAAAATTAAAGTACGACAAGATTACCTGATTAATGAAAGCTAGACAATTTATCATAGGAGTTAAGAACAAATAATATTTTTGTATTTATTGAATTACAAATTAAACCTAGAATAACAAAATTCTATAGTGATGAAATTACCGGATATTGAGATGTTTTGTGGTAGATTAAAAGAACTATTTACAAGAAACCATGTCTGAAAGAGTCTCAATTACTGACCAAGTGCCTAGTAAGTTTGCGTTTGAATTTAATTTTATTTCGACAGTCCCTGATGCTAGCAGGTAACGAATTCCAGAGTCTTGGCAGGGCTATTGTGAAAGAGGATGAGTATGAGGAGGTGTGATGGGATGGTATTGTTAGTATTGTTTCATGGCGAGAGCGTGTGTTCAGATTGTGGTGGGAAGAAAGGTAAGTGAAGCGAGACGACAGGTACGAAGGAATAGAAGAGTTCAAGATTTCGAAGAGAAGGAGAAGTGAATGTAAATTTCTTTTCTTATATAGTTTAAGCCAAGTTATTGCTTCCAGGGATGGGGTAATATGATCATATTTACGAACATTGCTTACAAAACGTACACACAAATTATGAGCACGTTGAAGTTTCATTTTGTTGTCGCTGGAAAGGTCAGTCAGTAAAAAGTCAACATAGTCAAAATTGGGAAATACAAGCGTTTGCATAAGGAATTTTTTTTAAGCAAGAGGGAAGATGAACATTTATCCTTTGTGCGAGATCGTGCGTATTTGCTTGGTTTCCGCACAAAACCAATCCGCGGAAAGTCTAAAATTCCACATTCAGTATTCCAAATCTAACACACATAACAATTTCCCTATTCTTACCGCTTAAGTGACATTGATTTTACTGCTTTAGGCTTTTAACATATTATTTTTAGAGACGTTCAATATAGTAATAATTATAAATTGGAAACTTACCACTGCAATTTCACCTAAATTGCACTGTTAATTATTGTTTTTAAATATTTGCAAAAATTAAGTAAACTCTACAACTCCACTAAACTTACTGCATTCGTGATGCAAGTAACATTGAGGAAGCCGTGAAAAAATCAACAAGATTCCAGACTCATCATAGACTGAGGGGAGTATAGTAAACACAGAAAACATTTTAAAGCAACAATGTTGAAGATAGATACTTTTGTTTTGCAAATATGCCGTCATTGAACAGAAACCAAGATGGAGATTCCATTGCAACTAATTAGAAATTCCTCTTTCAGGTATGTAATAAACGATCTTCGCACAAAGTAATGTACGATACACGAGGGATATGTTTTCTTTCAATTCTCGGAAATTAAAAAAGCTCAACTACGTTACGCTTTTTCAAACTTTTCCTCGAACATGAAGACTTCAACATACCGCACTTGTAACGCATATTACTATTTTAGCACATGGATAATAGAATATACTTTTCTGCACGTTTCTGTAATTTGCATGTCCCAGTTGAGATTATTATCCATGTGAATGCCAAGATTTTTTTACCGAAGAACTGAAAGGGATATGCACTGTACTTACTTTAACGGGGGAAATGTCAAGGTGTTTTACAGCGTCGGTTTGCCGTTATGTCCTAATATAATTGCTTGTGTCTTTCCAGGATTGATATTAAGATGGAATTTCTTTGTCCATCGAGTCAATGTCTTTTTTCAGTTTGTCTATAGCGTCGTTTACTCGGTCTAAGCAGGAAGAGATGTAGCATTGAAAGTCTTAGCATACAAGTGATAGTTACAATGCCTTACAAGAGATGTAATATCATTGACATATATTGTGAACAACAATGGTCCGAGTACCGATCCCTGTGGTGTACAATATTACGTCAGTACATAATTGCAAAATGTCGTATTAACGGAAGACCAAAACACTGAACTCGCAAATTTTTCGACTACATCGTACGAGTAGTTTGGTTCCAAATTTCCCCTGAACCCTGTAATTAAGACTTTGTTTTGTTACAGCGCAGTACAACACGACCGTCAAACTTCACGCGGAGCCGCTGACGAAGGACGACGAGGTGTACTGGGATGTGACGGAGTTCGACGTGCATGTGGAGTCCTTGCAGCTCTTCCAAGTCCGCTTCGAGAACCTCTTCAACGGGAACAAGACGCTGGGCAAGTCGCAGCTTATGCCAGTCCCATTCTTGAGTTCCGATTCCTTACTTCTACTTTTCCCTCGGTGTACATCTCATTCGTTCATTCATTCATTCATTTAATCATTCGTTCATTCATTCATTCATTCAATCATTCATTCATTCAATCATTCGTTCATTCATTCATCCATTCATCCATCCATCCATCCATCCATTTTCTGCCCAAGGGCAAGTCCTTCATTCCTAACCCAGCATTTTCCAATCTTTCCTGTGTTCTGCCTTTCTCTTAGACTTCCCATAGGATCCATGTATCATTTTCTATCATCTGATCTCTTCTTCTGCTCCGACTCTTTTCCTGTTAATGATTTCTTCTAATTCATTCTTCAATAGGAAATTTCATTCATTCATTCATTCGTTCGTTCATTAGTTCATTCATTCATTCATTCATTAATTCATTCATTAATTCATTCATTTATTCATTCATTCATTCATTCATTCATCGTTTTATGCCCAAGGGCAAGTCCATTCCAAACCCAGCATATTCCAATCTTTCCTATTTTGTGCCTTTCTCTTATACTTCCCATAGGATCCATGTATCATTTTCTATCATCTCATCTCTTCTTCTGCTACGACTCTTTTCCCGTTCACGATTTCTTCTAATTCATTCTTCAATAGGAAATTCCATCCATCCATTCATTCATTCGTTCATTCGTTCTTTCATTCATTCAATTCCTTCATTCATTCATTCATTCATTCATTCATTCATTCATTCATTCATCCATTCATTCATTCATTCATTCATTCATTCACTCATTCATTCATTCATTCATCCATTCATCCATTCATCCATCCATTCGTTCATTCATTCATTCATTTTATGCCCCAGGGCAAGTCCTTCCTTCCAAACTCAGCAATTTCCAATCTTTCCTATTTTCTGCCTTTCTCTTAGACTTCCCATAGGATCCATGTATCATTTTCTATCATCTGATCTCTTCTTCTGCTCCGACTCTTTTCCCGTTCACGATTTCTTCTAATTCATTCTTCAATAGGAAATTTCATTCATTCGTTCATTCGTTCATGTATGTATGTATGTATGTATGTATGTATGTATGTATGTATGTATGCATGAACGAACGAGCTGACCTTGCAATTTCTAAATACAATGAAACTTTTTCTGTCCGTTGACAACTGTGATACAATGCTTTGTGCAAAGTTTGAGGCATCAGAACTTCATAGTGTTTAAATTAAAAATATTTTAATTTATCGTATTTTCATAAAATTATCAACTTTAAACTGTTGTGGATCCGAAACCCTTTCACCCAATGATCAAAATCATGGTTTACTTTGATGCTGAGAAGTTAAAGTTTATATTGACATGTAAACAGTTTTTCTTACTTTTTATGGAAATGGAGAAATTTAGATTTTTCTTCATTAAGACTCCTTTGCCCACGAAAAAATATTTTTAAAATATATGGTTAGATTCCGCATTGAAAGTACAAATAAACACATATTTTTTTTACTGGTGCACCGTTGATAAGAAAGTATTGATAATATCAAATAAAGAAAATAAATAGTACGCGCGTGAACTAACCAGCTGACTGTGAGGCGGGAGCTAGCCTAGGCAAGCAAGGCCAGGAGACATAAACACGTGATGTTTCGTCTAGTAGAGCATAGCTGGACTAGCTTTATTACAAGTTTTCATAAAAACAGGAGTAAAATGATGCACAACGCTCGCTTATCTTCATCTCTCGGCCAGTTCGTGCGGTACTGCGCCGTTCAAGTCTAGGCGTGTGAATATAATTTATTTAATACCCTCGAAACTTATTGCCGAACCACTAAGCAAACAATGCCGAATCCCTCTTAATAATGCAAGGTTTTTTCTCAATATTTTTTTACATTTTTACAAATTGGCAAAAAGCCTAAAAGTAAGTAAAATCAGATTATCTGTCTCTCTGTATATAATAAAAACAAGGATTACTTCTTAACATGATCAACCAAATGTCAGCTTCTAAATAAGCTCTCATTCAATGTTCTGCAGTAAACGGTTCCAGAGTTCTGAGCGCTGAAAGAGGCTTCTTTATATAAAATACGCTAAATTTGTCGCTCAATAGTACGAAAACCGTTTGACTTTCGATAGTATATTTTTGAAAATGCACTACCCTCAGCACCTTGTATAAATAGGGAAAAAATTAGAGTACAAAAAATGCGAGGTTTTTTACTGATCGATTTCATATGGAATAGCCCTATGTATGTATGTATGTATGTATGTATGTATGTATGTATGTATGTATGTATGTATGTATGTATGTATGTATGTATGTATGTATGTGTGTATGTATGTATATGTATGTATGTATGTATGCATGCATGCATGCATACATATATGTACAGGGACATAATTTTATTTTTACTTCAATTTTTATTGTACCTGAGTTTTTGAGTGTACTGCACTCCCACCCCTTCTACTAATGAAGTTCCAACTGTCCTCCACACAGAACCAAGGCAGCATATAGTAAACAGTAATGAGTTAGTGAGAATAGTACGTTCCAGAAATATGTTCGCGTTTTCCAGTAACGAAAGAGCTTTCGATATTGAATCATATTTTCACAAAGGTATTGTCGTCCGTATGCCTACGTCGCATCCCGATTTCCCTCACCTGCTTCTGCTCGCCCCTCTATAAAGGCTGGTGGCTGGACTGTCTCTGAAAACATTAATTTCTGTTAGGAATTGGACGTCTACGTAATATTATACAACTGTTTCAAATCACTTAAATAAAAGGGTCTCGTTAAGTAGTTAACTGTCACGTGATTTCTCCTCTTTCTACGATCCTGTTACAAAACCACTTCGACGGACAGTAGATAGCATGTCTAAGTAATTTTATCTTTTCGGATCGGGCAGAAATGAAGATTGAATTTACAGTACGTAAGGTACTCTTTTATAGAGTAGGTACAGAATTATTTCAACATCAGTTACTAGTACGAAGGACAAAACTGGCAATTGGAATTAGGTACAATAATCTGTAGTGCGATAATATGCACAAAAGAACTGAAGCCTGTATCGAAATGAACGGTCACCATTTTCAAAAATGTGTTTAAATATCCATATTATGATTATTTTTCAATTCAACTTCATTTTTTATATTGTAAGCTAATGTGCTGTAGACAGTATAATATACACTGCATAATGAATACGTCTGAATGGATAGCTCAGTTCGTGAGTAAAAACACTCATTGTTAATACAGTAGGCCTACTGTATTTTGATTAAACAAAAATCTAATGAAAATTATCAAACTCATAATCGCGATATTTCCTAGTTTACGTAAATGGATGAACAAATTTTCTTTCCTCCTATGCCTAGTAAAGTGATTTGTTTGTATTTATTTATTTATTTATTTCATCAATCTTTGTTCACGTCATGGCGGATTAGATGTATTTGTTTGTATTTTACGCCAGTATCATCGAACTCCAGTCGTGGAAGAAGGTAGCAAAAGGTGTTTCTGGTTCTTAATCGTTGATCCAAAGGTATAGCCAGGATAATATTAGAAATGTTAGTAAAAATAAAATGATGTCCCTGTATGTATGTATGCATAAAATTTGGCGATAAACATTCTGAAATCTTAAACAGAAGCGATTATGTCGCAAATCTTCAACTTCAAACTATGGACGTATAACTTTGAACTTGCTTGGATGCTTCTCCTCAGGTGACAACACGAACAGAGTTCTGAACGAGAACTGGAAGGAATTCTTCGAAGAACTGAGGCCTACTCTGCACGACACGTTCGGCGGCTTGTTCAAGAAACTGTGCAACGTCATCTTCCACAAGGTGCCGGAGAGGGACATCTTCCTCGAGGACTAACGCGCCGATTCATGTACCTGTTTTAAACGTGCCGAATTGTCTTTTATGTCATTGATTTAACTGTGATCCATATTCATTTAATACTCATGAGTAGACTTCGTTGAATTGCCACACGCAGCATGCTATCAGGTTGCCGATGTTCGGTAGTATAGAGGAGGTGAGCGACCGCCCGGTCTCGTAGTATAAGCAGTTCATGTTAAGAGTTATGACCGGTCCAAATAGATAGATCAGTTTTATCTATGTAAGCACTTGTTTTTGCATTACTGTGTTGTTCAGTGCAGAAATAATTCAATGAAACATACTACAATGAGAGTGTTGCTGTTCTAAACAATTGCCCCTGGAATACCCTTACCCCCGCAGCCAGTCTTGACCCGTTGGGGAACGTGGTTGATTTCTGTTAATTATTATGCAGGACATTACGGAAAAATAATGGACGTAATTGATGCATTGGATAGCACACACAGCTCCGCTGTTGCAGCTATAATATCATTGCCTTCTGAACAGCTATTACAAGATATTCTGTTCATTGATTCTGAACTTAAAATCGTGTCCAAAAGCATCATCCTGTTAGAGTCGTCTAAACTACAACTCTCAGAAGCTCTTAATATAGTAAATAAAGTATCACAAACCGTTATCCAAAATAACAATTCACTAATTTCAGAAAAAGTGAAATGTAAGTTGAGAAACATTATTGCTAAAAATTCTGCCTATTCACAACTTCGTATTATAAATGATGTACCATCAGGTCACGACAAGACATCTGAAGTTGGTGTACTAAAAAGTAGTGACTTTCCGTTCTTCAAATATGTACGTATTACATCGTGTGATGTTTAACGTACATTTTCCCAATATAAAAACTGTTTAAGTGACCATCGGAGGAGATTACTTTGCAGTCGCTCAAAATGTACGTAACTCTTCACTGCAATGCACATTTTCAAGGATAATGTATCTTATATTATATTTTAAGTGTTAATATATCTCACTATAAAATAATAGTGTATTTACATGTTTAGAGATTTCTTACTTCAATGATCACCCATTATATTTCTTGAATGCAGGATACAGGTTTTCAGTGTTTACATCAGAGGCATACTCCATCCGTTGCACGTCCGTTTCTCATACAGTCTATACCGCGTGCGCAGTAAACCTTGCGATTCTCGTGGCAATTCCACGAAGTCTACTCATGAGAGATTTGTGACAAAAATATATCCTGCTTTTATAAACAATATTTTATATTAATTTTAAAATGTTCAATTCCTTTCCAATATGGTAATTTATTTTGCTACCGAATACTGTAATTTCCTGCAAAAAAATCTCAAATCTATTAACCAATTTCCTTTTTTTTATTTGATTACTGAATTCTGAGATATACACAGGGTGAACATTAAGTAATGTCATTATTTTGTGATGATTATTCTTTGCGATATTTCAAACAAAACATACAATACAATTTTGCTCGTTTTTGCTTCCTTTCAGTGAACAAAAATTATTTTATACGAAACATTTCAAAAGCGAAATTTTAGGGAAGCTACTGAGTTAATTGTGTGATCATAGTTTGGTCTTTATATATTCAAGAATTTGAAATAAAGAAATGCAACTTTTCGTTCTGAAAATAAATTTTAAAAAGTCACATTAATTTGGATCAAATGTCTTCATATTTTAAAGACAAAACTAAAATTCTTTCAATCATTTATTATCATAATACTCTGCTCTCTTAAACTGACTGAGCATATTACTAATTAAATAAATAAATTTCCCAAAAGACGCTATGAAATGTTTCATCATCATCATCATCATCATCATCAACATCAACATCATCACCATCATCATCTTCATCATCTTCTTCTTCTTCTTCTTCACTTCAAGAAGTAGGCTTTCCTGCTTGACAGTGACTCCTTTCAACGTTTCCTTGGTCTTCCTTGGTTTCTTTTTCCTTTTGGTCTATATGTTAATATTCGTCTTGGAATTCGTTTGCTGTCCATTCTCTCTAGATGTTCAATCAATTGCTCTCTAAAATTACGAATCTTTTCTTCCAGTGAAACCACGTATAATTCGCTTCTTATGTCGTCATTCTTAATTTTATCTAGCTTAGTGCAACTCTTGACTGATCTTAGAAACTTCATTTCAGATAGTTGAAATTTCTTTCCGTCATTGCTTGTGAGAATCCAGGTCTCTGATCCATATAACAGAACTGGTACTGCTGTTACCTTTATAAAACTTCGAGTGTCTTTTCTTGATTTACCCTTCATTGTTCTGCTGAAACATTGGGAATTTATTATTACCTTCACTTGTATGTTTGTAAGTAACTTCACATCCTAAGCATTTGAAACTAGTGACTTGTTCTATAGGTGTATCATTTAAAATAATTTCATTTCTGACACCGTATTTTCCATTAAAAGCCATTGTCTTTGTTTTATGTGCTGAAATTTTAAGATCATACATCTGACTTAATCTTTGTAAGTGATATATTGATTTCTGTAGATCATCTTCACTTTTATTCATTAAAACTTGGTCATTCGCAAATAGCATCGTCTTTATACTAAATTTAATACCATTAGGTGATCTATTGTTCCATTATTAACAAAGAATATCGTCCACATATTGAAAACAAACTTGGTGCAACACTACAGCCTTGTCTTACACCTTGATTAATTGGAATATCCTTCCTGTATTTGTCGTGTCCAATATTAATGATAATTATCGTATTTCTGTAGATATTTTCAATAAAAATAAACAATTTTTATCTCGAAAAGGAAGCAAAAACGAGCAAAATTCTATTAAACTATTTTGTTTGAAACATCTCAAAGAATAAACCCAGAAATTAATGACATTATTCACGGTTCTCCTTATGTACTGGTGTAATTATATTTCCTTATAGGATTGCAAGAATGATTACCTCATTGTGTCCGCTTCGCGGACGGTATAGTCTTGTTTGCGGAAGAATTGATACTTATGCTAAATGGGCTGAATCTTAAAAGCAAAGAAGTCAGTCTAAAGTCAGTCCGCTGATAATGTAAGGCCAATAACAATAGAAGGCACAACAATAGAACAAGTAGAGGAATATACATACCTGGACCAGTTGGCAGCAGTTGGTTGGAGAAAAAGAGATACGTAGACGGATTGCACAGGCATGGAGCAAATTCCACAGTCTGAATTTTATTCTTCAAGACAGGTCACTTACAAGCAAACATTCTGATGGGGGCAGATAAAAGAGTTATTTTTTTTCACCATGTTAATAATGTCAAAAGAAGTGCTTATACAAATTTCGGCCACTCGACCGCAATTACGAAGCCGTCCAGAACGTGATTTTCCCTGGGCCCGTTTAAAGAAAAAAAACGAAATTGCATGGAAAAATTTATTGAAACAGACAAGGCGATTGTTGCGCTATTTGTCTAAATATCCCCCACTGCAATTGAGACATTTGTCATACCATGGGATCAATTTTTGTATCCTTCTGTTGTAGAAGTCAGCCGCCTGGGATCGGAACCAGCGTTTGATAGCTATCTACGCCTCTCTGTCGATCCCATGAAACGACAAATATCTCAATTCCGGTGGGGAATATGTTGAAAAACAGCTCAAGAATTGTTATGTCTGTTCCAATAAACTTTTCCAATGAAATTGTGTTTTCTTTCTGTTAACGGCCCCTAGCGAACTTATTTTTTATGGCCCTTGTAATTGCGGTCGAGTGGCCAAAATTTGTATAAGCACTTGTTTTGACATTATTAACATGGTGGAAGAAAAAAATTAACTCTTTTATCTCCCGCCCATCAGAATGTTTGCTTGTAAGCCTTAACTTTGCCCCTTTTTGCCGTAAGTTGTGAATGGAGGAAAAGAGATACGTAGACGGATTGCAGAAGCATAGACAAAATTCCACAATCTGAATTTTATTCTTCAAGACAGAAAAGCTAAAATTCGAAATGTTGAAAAACTGTGTCAGCCCACTATTATTGCATGGATGTCAGACTTGCTTGTACGCAAAAACAAATGGAATGACAGAGAATATGTCAGCGAAAAATTGAAAGACGAGTTTTGAACGTCAAAATAACCGACAAGATACCCAATCGGGAACTAAGAACAAGATCCAAGATGAAAGACGTGGGGAACCAGGCAAAAGAGCTGAAGTGGAAATGGGGAGGTCATGCTACTAGACTGCAACAGGATAGATGGGCTTACACTATAACATGTGGGACGTCCGGACTGGGAAGAGGAGAAGAGGCCGTCCTAAATGTAGATGGGCGGATGACTTCCAGACAGCAGCTGGACAAGGATCGCCAGGGACAGAATGCAGTGGAAACCCTAGGGAGGGAGACAGCAAGGTATATCGCAGTGTAGTGAAGTGCAGGGGCGGCTTTTGGACCAGTGCCAGTGTGACATGGCACCACCAATGAAAGAAACAAAAAAATAATATCCTAAAAAGGAGTTGTAGTTGTTTATTTCTACACATTTTATTCGTATTTCATCTGAATGAGCGCGCGCACAGATCGGGACGCACTCTTGCAGCGTTTCTCTGAACCTTGGAGCCAGTTCGGTGTGGCACTATCTGCCTCCATATAACACTGTACAAAAGGCTACTGATTCTAGTTTATATGCGTTCCTTATGGCAGACATTGAGCCGAATTCAATTTGACTCAGTAGTTAACATTCCGCCCGCTAGAGCACAGTAATGCAGAAATTTCGCTAGATGGCAGGGTTGTTGGAGACGTTTTCAGAGAACCATCAACCGCAGACTTGCACGAAAACACAAGTTAAAGTTCCGCGCCAAATCTTAATGTAATGTTGCCAATTCAAAACTAATGCACACAACTTGGATTTGAATGTGTAAAGTATTTTCAATTTAATTATATTGAATGCAGAGATAGTCAGTCATGGTTCTTTTTAGAAAGATGTTTTTTTGGTAATTGTGAATTACAGGGACGCCACTTTTTACCTTTTTCAAAATCGCTGAAATAAACTATAAAATGAAAGTATTCATTGGTACAAACAGATGTGATCACTTGGAAAGCTGTGGGCCCACCCAACCCGCCCTAAATAGGTACTTTACTTATATACGAAAATCGTCGTCTGTGAATGAAGAATGCAGCCATATTTCGTTAATTTCATAGTCGGTTTCAGTGTCGCCAACATAGTAATAATACTACACACCTAATAAAAACCTATCCTAACCTTCCACCTGTAGCAACATTCTTCACGTTTAGTATCATTTCGTTTGCATGTATTGGCAACCCAGCTACTCGTGTCGGGGAGCCATCTAGTGGAAGTAGATCGTACTGCCAGGAAGCAGAACAGTCTGCAATATTCGTTCGGTGGCCAGTAATATACTCCATCTTGGCGTGCCCAAGCTTCACAATTAATGTTTTTTTTTTTTTTTTTTTTTTTTCATATTGTGTAACACTATTTGTTAATTTTGTGTAATATTTGTTTTATTTCGCGGCAACTAAATATCGCTACACTGTTGCTAGTATTGATGCTTTTCTTAACAATACATGAGATCTGTGCAGGACAAGAACATGTGTTATTCAGGCTGATGCCTTGGATTCATCGGCCTGTTTAAATAAAGTGCAAACGTGTTCGTTTATTATCTATATCATTGGTCATCTCGTGTGTTTTTGCCAGTAATTTTACTAGTTATAAAAGTTATTTGTATTTGACTTAACAATACTGAGAAAGTTTTGCATTATCTGTATCTGTAAATTTCGTTACTAGTTTCGTAAATGTTATAGTAACTGTTACTAGAAGCATTATTAACTGCACACCTGGTAAAATAGCTGGTTTAATTAATGTGTTTTATATAACATAATGCAAACGTAACCTGTGATTATCATCTTTTACTTGGTGATTTGCGTGCAATCATTTTTTTTTTTTTTTTTCCATTTTTGGCACCACTACCAGAATGCCTCACCGGCCGCCACTGGTGAAGTGCTTCAGACACAAATTGGCAAGATAGTGTGACGGAAATATAGATTAGCAGGCAAACACGCACATCAAAAACTGAAGTCACCAATACTAAAAACTAGAGACACAAATAGTATAAGATTATTATTATAAATAGTATTAGATTCCATGAAAATTAGCTCAGGAAGTGCTTAGGTAACAAGGCCTTAAGGCATCAGGAAAATCACTCAAACTCTCACGAAATGGTTCCTCATGTGAGCCACCCCTGAAGGGATTTTATGGACTTATTATTATTATAATGAGATACAGAATTGTCATGAAAAAAATAATTATATGTCAGAATATCCACAGCTTTGAAAGCTTAATTGTTATGTATGGCGATATAAAAAACTTATGGTCGGTTTGTCCAAGTATTGTTAGAACACTTAACGACTGTTAAACCTTCAATATCCACAGAAAACACTTCCACAACTACGATTTCAGACTTTCGATTCACACCATGTTAAATAAACTTCTACAACATCACTACTACATTGAATAATTATCCTGTAACATGAACAACAACAGAACATACGCCCATCATCTGATTAATTACAAACAGTTTAAACCCAACATATTGGCATAAACAATAACACCAAGATCTACAAAATATAGGCAGTTATAACAGGCCAGAATTTTATACTATGATATGGAAAAGTGAATACCTTGTAACAAAATATTGTAATTTGCAAATCCTCACATGCATAGTAAAGCATTAAATAGACTTAGCTCATCATTTTTATATTTTATCTCACTTTTAGCTTCATATCATTACATCGTTTATATTATCGTTCACATGTGATGATTTGCAAAGAATATACCCATGATAATATAAGTATATTTTAATTGTTGACAGTTGGGGTATCCACAATTCAACATTATAAAACTAATTCATATAATTTTTTAATAGGTTTTACCTTCATATGACAGTAAACATGTATTGTATGTGAATTGTGTAGATAACATTGAGAGTATTGATATTGTAAAATGACAGAGTGTATCTGATGATGTTGACATGGTCAACGAAAACGTTCATACATCACACAATTTATTATGTAAAGGTTAACACCTAACAAAATATATAATGTAGTAAAGTCAACGACTGAAAAATTAAATTTCTAACATATTCACAGACTTTTCTGAAAATTACGCAAAATGAATTGCAAAACTTCAACAGTTTGTTAAATACTTTTCTTCCATTTGTTCAACACCAGCTTGGCTTAACAGATTCTTAACCGTTTGTTAACTTTAAATGTAGGATTTCAGGCCGTTAACTCATTTAACAAACAGTTAAACATGGCGGATAACACCACAGCTGTTCAGACAAAAGTTGTGAAAATAACATGTTATGTTTCTCTTTGAGGAATGTTTAAAGTAAGGGTCGGTTTCACCAAGCTTCAGTAAATCAGTCCAAATGAAACATTAACTAGTACTGAACATTAAAATAATTACACGAGTACGTTTATATGTGCGCTGTCTCCGTAGAGTTCAAGCCGAGCAGCTATATATGCATCGTAGCGCTAGTTACGGCATGGCTATTCGATGGAGCAGTCAGTAGCGAGTTGGCTTGCAATCTCAGGGGCCCGTGTTCGATTCCCGGCGGTAGTTTTTTTTTATTAACGTAACTAATTTTTATACATGTTACCTTTCTTCGTTTTTATAATTTTGTGTAGTGGAACGAATTATTTCGCAACTCTGGCTCCACTAGGAGAATTTAAAAAAACTCTTGGGAGATCAATTTTCTTCCCGAAATAAAACAAAGATAAACAAACAAATTAAAGAAAAATAAAATAAATACACATGTGGATCTAATACTTCATCCACATGCCACCGGCGTCTATCACTGCCTGGCATTTTCGGGGCATTGAGTCCACCAGATCGCGGAAATAGTTCTGGTCCTTAGCGAAATCTTTCCAAGTAGCCAGAACTTGATCCCAGAACTGATCTGGATTTTGAGGTGGGATGTCTCGATATTTGTCAATCCTCCTCTTTTTCATGCTTTTCCGTGAACAGTCTTTGAACGTTTATGGTGGTGTGCGCGGGGTGATTATCCTGCTGGATAATTAAATTTCCATCGGAAAGAAAACGATTATAAATTCCAAGAATCCAGCTCTTTCGCTTCTGTTTTAAAGCCAGTGCAAACATATCTTATCTCTAGCTATAATATAATTCTGATAAATGAAAGTTAATATACCAATTAAGTTTTGTTATGTTTGAATGCACATTATGAATTAATTTACTAATATTTCTTAGGTACCGGTATGTAGTTATAATAATCACTTTTATGTCTTCAAGTAAAACTCAGTTCTATATTACGTAGTTGACTAGTTTCAGCTTTGTCTCAGCCGTTTTTATGATATTCTAACCTATGATCAGTTTCTTCTAAAATTTTGAGTACCGGTACCACGATCTTCGTGACGCGGTATCTTTTGTGAATTTTTGTTTCATTCAAATTTTCAAAATGATCGGTTTTTAAATGGTTAACATTATCTCCATTTGACTCTTAATTTTCGAGCAGTTCCAGATATAACAATTCTGCGTCGAAACGTTCCGCCATTTTATATTGCAACTAATGAGTAATTAAAAATTTAAAGACGGAAATTTCTATCACTAAATTTAATGATAGTTTTACTGGTTCGTTAGGCTAAAGATGCTTGGTGAGATATAAAAATGATTTAATGAACCAATAAATAAATTAATGAATCATTAAAACCTTAATGAAGCTTTGTGAAACCGGCCATAAGACTGGTAATATTTAATTTAAAAGATATTTTGGAATATTAATATAGGGAAGATAATCTTTATAAGTCAACTGATTATCATACTGACGCTTATTTCGATGTGAGCTATTATCCATTTAATATTGAGGAATTGTGCGATCTCAACGTGGCAAGAAATTGAAGTCAGATTTGAATATCCTACAAACAGAAATAGGCCACTTGTTCCAATTCACCAGCTACTATTAATTCTAGATTCTATGTTACTGGCTCTTCAACTATAGCCGATGTCAATAGTACTTCAAAATACGCAGTGAGTCAATAATAAAATGTTTCAGCAGCAATTGCTTCTTTAGGACGAAATTACATATAATTTATGCATGGACCTGAATTAGGGAATTTTATATGATACGGAATTCTCCTCGGGGTTTTGTGTACAGTTGACTACACACACATTCGTGTAATTATTGTCACCTGGTGGTCATAATGCTGAGATTTTTCTAAACAGAAATTCATATTTAGCATTATAAAATATAACCATACTTATAATAATTATCATTATTCAATAGTAGTCAATGCAACTTTCATTTATCAACTCTCTGTACTCGATGAATTATGGCTACTGTAACAGGTTACGATTTACACATGTTTCATGAATTACTGTACAGTACAGAATTTAAATAATAATAATATCAGCCAATAAGAAGTTGTCTTATATATGCAAAATCATTACCAACTGCTCTTGAGTAGTTAGAATAGTATTAACGACAGTTAAAGTTAAGTGTTGGTTATTTTAAACAAAATTATGTTGGAAAAACGGAAAACATCTTAACAAAACGTTTAAAATAGACCAGCTGTTAATTTAACATTTGTTAAGCCAAATTAAACATTACTTGGAAAAACTGGCCATTAATGTGAAAGAATAAAACAAAGAGTTCTTTGAAAGTGAATGACAATAATTAGGACAGAAAAAAGTACAGCTTCCATCTGTTCAGCTTCACACTCAAGGTCGTCATGAATTCTGCAAACACGATGAACGTATTCTATAGTTACATACAGCCAATTGTCAACATTATATAATACATATCAGTGGCGGCTCCTGCATATTTCTTGAGAGGAGGAAAGAAGTTAACAGAGCAAAATTACACCTTCTTGAGAGATATATGCTACAAATTAGCTTACATGCATACATGTAGGCTAAGACCAGGGGCCCGTTTCATAATCGTTACAAATTACAAATTAACAATTTACAAATAACAAGTAGGCCTAAAATTTTACAAATGCTTGCAAATTGTGTTTCACAATGCTATTTTATTAGTTTGTAAAGTTTGACGAACTTTACAAAATCAGCTAAAGAAATTTACAAATACGCATTATTGGTTACACAATATCGCCAACGACAGTTTACAAAAATCGCTAAGGAGCAGAGTTAAAGTCGCTGTTTTTTATTACTATCGATACATATGTTTATATTTTGTACTAAAATAGATTATTCTAAGCTTGCTGATTCATATTTCACCAACAGAAAATATAAAGTACTGTAAAAAAAATTAAAAGTATTTAGATTTTTATATATTGGCGACAATGGAGTTTCATGTGACGTGATTGGTCGAGTATACCGATACGTCTATTACTTGAATGACCAAAGTTAGCACAAAATTCAGTCAAATAAGTAAATAACAGATTTTGTCCACGTACAAATATGCAATTGATAAAATAATTACGATGTCTAACCACAAAATCAGGTTAATATTTTGTGTTGATCTATCAGTATTTATTAATGTTGCATCCCTAACCTCACAAACATTAGCGATTCCATCAGCAGCATAAAAATTCTGAGCTATGGTAAATAACATTTTGGTGATCAAAAACCTGCCCCGAATCTTCCTCGTATGTAATCGTGAAAACTTTGTAACTAATTCAATAGTTCATAGCATAAATACACGTCAAAAAATGACTTTCATACTCCATCGGCAAGTCTATCGTGCTATCAAAAAGAAGTGCGTTATATGGCAGTAAAAATTTTAATAGCCTCCCTATCGATATAAAAAATGAAACTCAAAACATAAAATTATTTAGGGCCAAATTAAAGAAGTGCCTACTTTCTCACGCCTTCTATTCTGTAGGTGAATACATGACATTCAATAACACTTCATGAAATTGATACTAAAACTATGTGTTGTACTAGTAGACAATATTGTAAATCTCGTCTGTATATATTTCATTTAGACTGTGACTATAAATTAAGATTTTATAATAGTATTAAGTTTTTTGACTTGTTCCATATTCTAGCTGTAAGCATGTATGAATACCATGGAATGTTAATAAATACAATACAATACAATACAATAAGGACACAAATACAAAAGCGCAAGACACAAAAAGAACAAGCCAACAAGACTGTAATGAAGAAATACACACTATCAAATACATAGCACAGGAAAATGGATACAATCCCAACATAATAGACAACATAAGAAACACTAAACGCAAAGAAGAAAACGCAACACAAACACAAGAACAAAACAAATATATCACACTAACACACAAAAACAAGAACACATACAAGACTGCATCATATTTCAAGAAACTAAAATACAACATTGCATATAGAACACAGAAGACACTACAAAAAACATCTTAACACACAGACAAGACACACAAATATATACAATTTAACAAGAGTTTGCAAACTATCAAGCAACAGTTGCAATGATTACTACATTGAACAGACTGGGAGATCATTTCAAACACGTTACACGGAACATATAACAGCCATGACCAAACTACACAACAATTCAACCTACGCAGAACATATCACAAACTCCAATCACAACTACAGCAACATAGACACAGACATGAAAATACTACACATCCAGCAAAAAAACCAGAAACTTGACACTCCTGAACAATATGAAATTTTGCAAACATACAGAAACATACTTTTACTTATATCACAGTCTAGTATATACAGTCGCGAAGCTCAATACGCAGTAAATATGCAAACATTAGATAGTTGCTCACCACTAGGATTGTTAATATCGCCTCATTACAGGCAATGCAAAATAGTATCGTCACGGTCTATTGTTTCTAGCACCCTCAAAACTCAAGGTTCGTGACTGTATGTAGTAGTCTGTGCTTATATCGTTATTTTGAAATAGTCAAACTTTATGGCTTAACAAAATGTACAAAACATAAGTTACATATCAATGTTTTTTATATATTTACTTTTTAATTTACATTTGCAAACGTTTTCACCCTCCAAAGGGGGATCATCAGGCACGAAATAATATACAAATATCTAAAATCTAATGTGTAGATAGATGTATAAAAATATTCTCATCCATATATAATTTGAACAGCTAATGGAAATTACGGGAAAACGGCTGAACGGATTTTAATTAATGACCCGTTATTTTGAAGCTTGGCATCCAAGGATTTTCAGAAAAAAAGTAACTTTCAGTGAAGCGTTAGTTTTCCTACATAATTTTCCTATTTTCCAAAATCCATCTTTCGTCAGTTTTGAGAACTAATTCCATTTCAGCCACTGCCTGCTGGATCACATTCTATGTCTGCTTACACTGCCTGCCCAATCAACGGTTATGCGCGAGTGGCCACTAGGTGGCAGGTAGTGACTTTGCATATACTGATATTTATTTATTTATTTATTCATTTATTTATTTATTTGATGGTGGGTAATTCCATTTGTGACAGACACGACAAATGACTCTATACAAAAATATAAAGATTTATTTCTACTTCAACATAACATTAGCAGACTTTTAAACTATATCAGATACAAAGTGCATGTACACAGCTACACTTTCATGTAAGAAGCAAGTATCAATCTCTATTTATTACAGATATCTAAGTACAAGTAATGTTGTGACAGATACGACAGAAAAAGGAACACAAATTAAAGGGAAGTCGAACAATGTACTATATCTTCCAATATTAGCAACTTCTTTTGTTAGTACTATAATCATAGAAAGGTAGAATATCCTTCCTTAATATGCTACAGATTGTTTTTCATTTGAAACATTTATGAAGTATATATTAAGCCCTATTCTCGTGACAGACACGACATACAAACTGTGACAGACACTACATATTCCAAATATGATTTACAAAATTACATGCATTTGCAAATTAAAGAACATCATTATCAAACTAGATATGTTGAAAATTTAGTTTAAGCCTATTATCAAATTGTGGCTCTGGTAGAATTTTTGTCAATATCAGCCTCATCACCAATAGCAGGCGAAAAGAATTTCTTGGACTTCCTCTCATGCCGAAGGAATTTTACATGACGTGTATCATCCTTGTCATATGTCTTCACTTCCAAACATCTTCAGTTCACAGTGCTGCCAGCATATGATTTATGCAAAAATACGGCCAATTATCTTTGATTTCATAAAATATAGACATTAAAGTCTCTGGTATAGCATTCAAGAATTGTCTAGAACCACTTTGAGAAAATGGCAACTTGGTTGACATAATTATGGAATTACCCTGGTGTCAATAAAGACACATGTCATTACAAGTTCCAGGTCACGTGGACCCTTGCCTTAACCAGAATATTGCTTATAACATGAGTACGTAAATGAAGTGTGACCATCTTCTCCATCAGAAACGGAGACTGGTAGGCTGGATGTGTAGGTAAACTTTCAGAGTCAATGATTTTTGCAGAAACGTTTACTTGATTGTTCACTGAATGCTATGTGTAATTATGGTTTAATAAGTGGATTAGGATGTGTTTGTAGTTTCTGAAGATAATTTTTACGTAAGTGCTGCACGTAGTCACTGAATAAAATGATTTCCAAGTCACTGTACAGTTGTGCGTTAGTAATGTAAAAATCAGCTTCTGTGATGGTTCTGCACACAGCTCTTTGGATGGCATCGAGTTTCTTGATGTGGCGGGGATGGGTTTGAGCCCAAATTTCTGACGCGTAGGACATGTATGATCGTACAAGTGATGTGTACAGCAATAGTTTGGTTTTGAGGGGAATTAAGCTTTTAAGTATTGGATATAATGCTAAGAATCTTTGCAGAGCTCTGTCTCGTACTAACTGTATATGTTGTCTGTATGTCAAACGACTGTCCAGTACTAGACCAAGATATCTGACCGTTCTTTTGAAGAGGATGTGTTGATTCTGAACAGAGAGCGGTTGTAATAATCGTGGAAATCTCCTTGTAAAAACTACTGCTGTACTTTTTTCACCGTTAATTTTCAGTCGCCATTTTGTAGACCATTGGGTGAGTAAGTCCAAGGCTTCTTGCATCTGTTGTAAAGCACATTTGATGTAATGTTTTGTATAAAGGACTGTGTCATCTTCATATAAGGCGTGTCTTGGGAATGTCATGAACATATGTAGCGTAGAGAATTGGACTCAGAACAGAGCCTTGAGCAACTCCTGCTTCAATTGGTCTTGAACTGGAAAGACAATTACCTTGTCGCACTCTGAATGATCTGTTTTTCAGGTAGTCTGCAATAAAATGAACGCATGCGTCAGGAACTGAAATTTTCTGTAGTTTGTAAAGAAGACCATCACGCCACACTGTGTCGAATGCCTGTTGTATGTCCAGGAATGTTGCTATTGTGTTCGAAATGTTGATATCCATTGTTTATGTAATGAGTGAGCATATGAAGTGGATCTCTTGTGCTGTGCTTGGATTTAAATCCGAATTGTTCATGTTGAATTCTAACTGGCTCTTTTAGAATTGGATCTAGGCGGGCTAGTATTAGTCGTTCCAGAATTTTTCCAAGGAAATCAAGTAGATTTATCGGTCTATAGTTGTTAGGAAGTGTGGGATCTTTTCCTGGTGTAGAAATTGCGATGACAGTTGGTTCTTTCCATTGTGATGGAAAGTGTAAAAATTTTAGACAGGCGTTATAAATTTTTGTTAGATGTATTAATGCCCGTTTGGGCAATCGTTTAAGGGCTAAAGGGAAAATACCATCGGTACCAGAAGTTTTATGGAGCGGTAATGTTTTTATGATGTCCTTGACTTCTTTTGGTGTGGTATTTGGGATTTGATGAACAGGAGTTTGTTGAAGATAAAGGTTTACTTCAGCTGTTACTTGTTTATTGAAGGCTGGATCAGAGTTAACAAGATGAGGTTGGAACCGCACGAAAAGGGAGTCTGCAAATGTTTCTGCTTTGAGTTGTTGATCATACACCATCTGATGTTCTGCATTTTCTAAAGGTGTGTTCTTAACTTGAGTGGATTTGCCTAATAAATATTTTGTGATTTTCCAGAATTCTTTTCCACTTGGTTGAAGTGTTTCAACTTTATCTGCAAAAGAGTTAATTTTTTGGAGTTTGTGTTTCCGTCGTATGGCTCTTTGATACCGGTAGTAGGCCCTTTTTGCTTGTGGATCTCGAGCATTTTGCCACTTTTTCCTGGCTTCAGTTTTGGCTTTGAGTAGGTAAGTTAACTCATTTCGATTATCCTCTGGAGGAGAAGAATAAGATGTTGTGGTGACGGAGTTCAGGGTTGTGGTAATTGTGTCTGTGAAAATCTTAACTGCAACGTCTATATCTTGTGGTTGTAGAGACTCAGGATTCACTGTTATCGATGCATGAAGATGTTTGGTATATCCATTTCAGTCGGTTATTCTGGTTTTTGTGGTAGATTTCTTATATTTAGTAGCTGGGATCTTGAATATCAATAGTACTGCTACATGATCTGAGTCAAGCGCTAAGATACTTTTTTGTGTCGCAGGGTATGTCTTTGTCTTAATGAGGCAGATATCGAGTACATCAGGTTGGTGTGTCGTTGACCAAGGATATCGTGTAGGGTCTTCCGGTCCAGTGACAGAGTACTGACTTTTTATGGAATGTTCTAGTAAAAAATTTCCTCGTGGTGTATTGATACGGGAATTCCACGTGGTATGTTTAGAGTTAAAATCTCCACATATTATGAAATCGGTGTGAAGAGAAATAAGTGAATTCATATCTGCTTCATTTAGTTGACTATATGGTGAATGGTATGCCGCTGCGATTAGGGTTTCTGTGTTGTCAACCTGTATATAGACACCAGTAGCTTCCAATGTATTAAAATGGGGCATAATTGCTTGTCGATGAGGAATGACTGATTTAATTAATATGGTGGTCCCGCCCCCATGTCGTTCTAGCCGGCCTGAACGGTATATTGTGTAGTTGCGTATCTTGAATTTTGTTGCAGTTGTTAGGTGAGTTTCCGATAGGCATGCAATATCAACATCATATAGTGTGAGAAATTCTTGTAATTCAAATATTTGATTAATAATTCCGTTTGCATTGAAGTTCATTAATGTTAGATCTCTACGGACCATTTGTTGCTTGTGTGAAGTCGGAGAAGGCTTCCAGAATTATTAACATTTTTGATAGGGGATCTTTTGCTGCAGAGAATCGTTGAAGTGTTGGGTTAATTATACGAAGTATGTTTTTTATATTGAAGCTTTTGAGCATAGCAAAAATTTCTTTGAGCGATTCTGTGAGAGATTCAGAATCTGAGGATAGTTAGGGTTTGTCTCCACTACCATATAAATTTTGAAATGAAGCCAAGTCATTCTGATGAGGTTTTGGATGGTTTGGGAATTCAGAGCTATGAAAATCCGAAAAGAAATGATTCTGTCCGCATTTGACACAATGAGTTTCGATATTACACCGTTTGGAGGTGTGGCCAAACCCTTGGCACTTATGGCATTGTATTATATGAGGAGTTGATTTCTAAGATTCTATTTTTACAAGGTGATGGTTAATATCCTTTAGTTGGTAGACAGTCTGAGAAAGTTCATTGGTAGGGAGAGTTACCACCCAGACTGTAAGATCACGTCTGGTGTATGTGCCGTCCGATTGTTGGTGAGGAGCTGACATTTGTCGTACATGTTTTTTTTTTTTAAATTTTATTTTATTGGGTTATTTTACGACGCTGTATCAACATCTAGGTTATTTAGCGTCTGAATGAAATGAAGGTGATAATGCCGGTGAAATGAGTCCGGGGTCCAGCACCGAAAGTTACTCAGCATTTGCTCTATTGGGTTGAGGGAAAACCCCGGAAAAACCTCAACCAGGTAACTTGCCCCGACCGGGATTCGAACCCGGGCCACCTGGTTTCGCGGCCAGACACGCTGACCGTTACTCTATCGTATATGTTGAATTGTGAAGTTTAGTATTTCTAGTTCCTCTTTCAGAGTTTGAGAATCAACGGAAGTGGGGAGACGTTTAACAATAATCTGGAGTAGCTTTGTTTCGCGTGGCTCATGAGAGTAGAATTCTATATTTTCATTCTGCAATGTAGAATAAAGCTTAGCATGGTCGGTTCTGCAAGGTGTGTAATATTTGATGCCTTCATTAGAATAGCTAATTTTGACTGGTTGACTTAGTAGGGACTGTAATTTATTGTTTTGTGCGAAGCAGGTAATTTCTTTACAGTTATTGGTGGCATTCTTGTACGCACTGGTCGTGAAGTTGTAGTAGTTTCATTAGTACTAAAAGTAACTTGATCTATTAAAGTCGAATCCTGTTCCATATCATTTGCGAGAGATTAGAATTTGTTGTGTAACTGAACATCAGGATGGATTGAGGGCATAACAGGAGTTATTTTAGTGATGGTAGAGTTGTCAGAAATGTTTATTTTTTTATTTGAAGGTTGTTGTGACGTATTTGAAGATTGTACACTTTCTGTACGTGTGTTTAGATTAGCTGTCATCTGCGTTTTGTGAGGTGAGGAGGCTGGAGTAGCATTGTTTTTAAGTCTTGAATAGGTTTTCAATGTGGCAGGATTGAGAATGAAAGGTTTAGCCATGTCAGATACATTAGAAATGAGTTCACCATTGTTGGTATGTGAATCATTACATGACGATGTTTGAGAATTCAAGTTTTGTGGCCCTGGGGCCATTTTTACACTTACTGACAAACAAAATATGGTAATTTCCTAGTACCCGGTACTCGTTACATAGGTCGTTTTTATGTTTAACATATTTAGTATAACTTGTTGCTTGTGAGTCGTCCCAAACCCCGACCTCCACCCCTAAGAGCGCCAGTCCTTTATATACCCGCCAGTCAAGGCCTTCTGACAAATAAAAGCAAATGACAATAGATATCTCAGTCGTGACAACCTCATAAAATATCCTATCAATTGAATAATCGATCTTGCTACGTACAACATAATTATATTATATTATTATCCATTTCAGCGAGTACTGACGACCACTGCAAAATACGACAATTTGGTCCAGGGAGCATTCTCTTTTGGCACAAGGGTGATTTATGTAACATGTTTCTAATTTAGTCTTTTAAATACCAGTAAATTATTTAATAAACCACTGAAAAATAAATGAGAATATAAGAAACGGAGTGCGTACGAAATTATTATTATTTTTTGGCGCATCATTTTTAGGTAAATAACGACAAATAAAAAGGGATTATTAGCAAGTGCGTACACTGCGTTTGTCAAATGCGCATCACCATGCTTTCCAAAAGGCACTTTTCAGTGCCCGACACCCCGACTTATATTTTATGTGTTCTTTCTTGCTTTAGGGGGCTCCGCCCCCTAAAACCCCTCTTGGGGACTTGGCCCCCAAACCATCATTCCATTAATTTATAGTAATTAACCGGTCCGTCATATTTGAGTTGAAGGTAGGAGTTACATTTTATAATGTGTTCTTTCTTGTTTTAGGCTCCGACCCCTAAAAACCCCTGTTGGGGTCTTAGTCCCCAAACCCTCATACAATTAATTTATAGTAGAATAATAAACCGGTCCATCACCTTTGGGTTGAAGGTACGAGTTATATTTCATGATCTTTTCTTTCTTGCTTTAGGGAGCTCCGCCCCCTAAAACCCCTGTTGGGGACTTGGCCCCCAAACCTTCGTGCAATTAATTTATAGTAATTAACCGGTCCACCACCTTTGGGTTGAAGGTACGAGTTACATTTTATAATGTGTTCTTTCTAGTTTTAGGGGGCTCCGCCCCCTAAAACCCCTGTTGGGGACTTCGCCCCCAAACCTTCATGCAATTAATTTATAATAATTAACCGGTCCATCACATTTGAGTTGAATAAATCACTGGAAAACAAATGTGAATATATAGGATGTAGAGTGTGTACGAAATTATTATTATTTTTTGGCTCATCATTTTTACGTAAATAACGACAAATAAAACGGGATTATTAGCAAGTACGTACACTGCGATTGTGAAATGCGCATCACCATGCTTTCCAAAAGGCACTTTTCAGTGCCCGACACCCCGACTTATATTTTATGATGTGTTCTTTCTTGCTTTAGGGGGCTCCGCCCCCTAAACCCCTCTTGGGGACTTGGCCCCCAAACCTTCATACAATTAATTTATAGTAATTAACCGGCCCGTCATATTTGAGTTGAAGGTAGGAGTTACATTTTATAATGTGTTCTTTCTTGTTTTAGGGGGCTCCGCCCCCTAAAAACCCCTGTTGGGGACCTAGTCCCCAAACCCTCATACAATTAATTTATAGTAGCCTAATAAACCGGTCCATCACCTTTGGGTACGAGTTATAATTTATGTGGTGTTCTTTCTTGCTTTAGGGGGCTCCGCCCCCTAAAACCCCTGTTAGAGACTTGGCCCCCAAACCTTCGTGCAATTAATTTATAGTAATTAACCGGTCCACCACCTTTGGGTTGAAGGTACGAGTTACATTTTATAATGTGTTCTTTCTTGTTTTAGGGGACTCCGCCCCCTAAAACCCCTGTTGGGGACTTCGCCCCCAAACCTTCATGCAATTAATTTATAATAATTAACCGGTCCTTTACATTTGAGTTGAATAAATCACTGAAAAACAAATGTGAATATATAGGATGTAGAGTGTGTACGAAATTATTATTATTTTTGGCGCATCATTTTTACGTAAGTAACGACAAATAAAAACTAACATGCCACATAACATTATTTTAAGAAATACAGGAAACAAGCATGAATAATATTCACCATTCTTAATGATCGTGGGATAGAAAAAAAAAGTATGGAATAGAAATTACAAACAAATCTGCATGTAATAAACAATAAGCAAACCATCTTCGATTAATAATTTCAAAACAACGTGAATATAGCGTGGATTGTGTAGGAAAATAATTTCTTATATGTTGCTCCCAATGTGCATCATTGTTAACTTATGAAAACAAATGAAATTTAACATGGCATATAAACACTATTTGAAGAAAGATAGGAGATATTAAGTAATATTCATCGTTCTTAATGATCTTCGGATGGAAAATAACAATGAAATATGTATAAAATAGAAATTACATACAGGTGAGTACATAAAAAACAGTAAGTAGAATCATTTATTTGATTAATAAGCTTAAATTACTCCAAGTTTAGTGTAAGAGTGGTCTATGTAACGAGTACCGGGTACTAGGAAAATACCAAAATATGAACACACACAACACAAATAACTATAACACAATGAACACAACACAATTAAATTATTAAACCTCTTATAATTTGAAATAATTCACTAGATAACCAATCTGCGTATCTATCAAGGACTTCAACAATCGGCTCTCACTCATTGTATATATACTGATAATGTTAATAGCGGTGGGCACTGCCTGCCACCTAGCGGAAAAATAACTTTGATTGAGCAGGCAGTTTACGCAGCTATAAGATGCGATCGAGCAGGCAGTGATTTCAGCAGTCGGCTGTGATTTCAGAATAAAACAAAACACACACTACAATAAACAATAGGTTATTACACGAAAGTCGACCTGCAAGATTGCTGACATATTTAGAGTTAAAATTCAATTGGTTATTAAAAACTACAAGACTTGCTAAAATAATTTACAGGTCTGATTTTTGCGGTGTGTAATTTTATGA
The DNA here is from genome assembly GCF_040183065.1 of Periplaneta americana. NCBI lineage: Eukaryota > Metazoa > Arthropoda > Insecta > Blattodea > Blattidae > Periplaneta > Periplaneta americana. The sequence continues at coordinate 12,162,307 of NC_091131.1, read as the reverse complement.
GTACAGCTGTGTATTGGATATTAAAATGTACAAAACTAGAGGTGGTTTGATAACATTATTGCCATTAGAAATGAAATATTATGATAGTTAATGCACTGATGTGACTATTTTTCATTAATTATACATATTAATGCTATATTAATGACATTAAAGTGAAACTTTTTGGGGTTATATAAGTAGATCTTTATTTCTATAATTTACTAAGTGGCGGCTATTTTAATGTATAAACTACAAAACTTACGTAAGATAATATTGTTATTAAAAATCAAATATTTTTATAGTTATTAACCAAGTGGGGCTGGGTCTTTTTCATATACTTAATGGCGGTGTGGTGTAGATATTTATATTCTCTTCAGTATTGGCTCGAGTATTTACTGAGTGGCGTCTATATATAAACTACAAAACTTACGTAAGATAATAATATTGTTATTAAACATCAAATATTTTTATAGTTATTAATCAAGTGGAGTTGGGTCTTTTTCACTTATAGTTAATGGCGGTGTGGTATAGATATTTATAAGCGTCATTCTCTTCAGTATTGGCTCGAGAGAGCGCAAAAATTAGAGTTCCTAAGGAAAGACCAAAAGGTATTACTTACTGATAAAATAAGAGGCCTACAAAATTTTGTAGTCCCCCAATCATTTCAGCAAGATCTCTTAGCAGGATAAAATGATTTTACCATCTACATTTCAAGCTCTACATGCAGATGCTATGTCTATTGTTCGGAAAGCATAGCAAACCTAACTTTTTTTAACTTTCAGCTACAATCCACAATGACCTGAAATAGCTATTGTTTTACTCCCATACGAAAAATCCACTGATCGTCCTGACATTTTTACTTGCGTTTACGCGTTGAAACTCAAAAACTGAACGTGGATAGGTTCAAGAAAAAGTATTTGGCATAAAAAATTTCAGAGGGAGTATTTTTCATTATTATGGAAGCAAATAACTTTCAAAATGTCTGGTATTCTTCAATGAAAATAAATCTGGAAAATTTTTATTTGAACGTCTAATGAACTCAGTTTGCAGCATTTGCTGCACAAGTCACTAGTAGAATAGAAATAGCTAGATGCTGTGCGATTTCAATCTGCTGTATTTCTGAATTTTGGGTTACCCATCCATCCATCCATCCATCCATCCATCCATCCATTCATCCGTCCATCCATCCATCCGTCCGTCCATCCATCCATCCATTCATCCATCCATCCGTCCGTCCGTCCGTCTGTCTATTCAGACAATTCACAATCCATCCGTCGATACATCCATCCATCCAATCTATCATTCCATCCATCGAATCCATTTCAGCTATCCATCAAATCCACCAATCCATCCACCCAACCATCTAATCCACACACTCACACATCTAGTCCATCAATCCATCCAACTATCCAATCCACCTATCCATCTAATATATTCATTCCATCAATCCACCCATCCAATCTACGAATATCCATCCATCCAAATTTCCCATCCATTCATCCTTATATGCATCCATCCATCCATCCATTTATTCATCTATCCATCCATTCATTCATCCATCCATCCATCCATCCAATCCTCCCATCCATTCATCCATCCATTCATCCATATATCCATCTATCCATCCAATCATTCCATCAATTCATCCATATATCCATCCATTCAATCCTCCCATCCATCCATCCATCCATCCATTCAACCCTCCCATCCATTCATCCATATATCCATCCATTCATCCATCCAGTCCTCTCATCCATCCATCCATCCATCCATATATCCATCAATCCATCCATCCAATCCTTCCATCAATTCATCCATATATCCAGTCGACTTGGTTGGCAAGTTGGTATAGCGCTGGCCTTCTATGCCCAAGGTTGCGGGTTCGATCCCGGGCCAGGTCGATGGCATTTAAGTGTGCTTAAATGCGACAGGCTCATGTCTGTAGATTTACTGGCATGTAAAAGAACTCCTGCGGGACAAAATTCCGGCACATGCGGCGACGCTGATATAACCTCTGCAGTTGCGAGCGTCGTTAAATAAACCATAACATTTTCCATATATCCATCCATCCAATCCTCCCATCCATTCATCCATATATCCATCCAATCCTCCCATCCATTCATCCATATATCCATCCATCCAATCCTCCCATCCATTCATCCATATATCCATCCATCCAATCCTCCCATCCATTCATCCATATATCCATCCATTCATCCATCCAATCCTCTGATCCATCCAATCCTCCCATCCATCCATTCATCCATCCATCCAACTCTCCCATCAATACATCCATATATCCATCCATCCATCCATCCATTCATCCATTCATCCATCCATCCACTCAACCATCAATCCATCCATCCATCGATCCAATCCATCCTTCCATCCAATACTCCCATCCATCCATCCACCCATCCATTCATCAATCCAATCCTCTCATCCATCCATTCATATATCCATCAATCCATCCATCCAATCCTCCCATCCATCCATTCATCCATCCAATCCTCTCATCCATCAATCCAC